>NC_071397.1:500526-699841 GCF_022682495.2 Desmodus rotundus | reverse complement strand
CCGCCCCTTTGAGCTGTAGGGGGCGGGGCGGGGAAGGGGCGTTGGCTGTTGGCTGTGCCTCGCGTGGTCGGCTTGCCGCGGAACCGAGAAAGACAGCAGCGGGAACCAATCAGCGAATCAGCTCCGACCAAGGCTGGCGCGCTCACGCCACTGGGTCGCGGCCGTTACTGGTGGCGCGCGCAGAGGCTCAAAGTAGGTGACTTCTGGGGTCCGCGCCCGCCCCCGCGCTGCTGGGGTGCCATCTTGTTTCTCGGGGAGGGTGGGAGGGGCATGCCTTGGGTGCGACTGGGTGGAGGAGATTTGGAAGTTTCTTCTCGGATTGTAATACTCATCCTCACTTGACGCCCCGCCCCGAGTTTAGGTATGAGGACACTTGCGAGACTGTTGGGCCCGGAGGGAACCCACCATGTTGGGGACCAAAGGTGGTGGCCTGTTGGGTTGGAGCCAAGGGTCTTGGGCACCCGCGGAGTTCGCCAGTAATAAGGACAGACATCTCCATTGGACGCCTCCCATTTCCCTATCAGCGGTTTCTCCCTAGGGTGGCATCTTTCCAAGTGAATTCCACCCATCCTATTATGAGTTTTTATCGACTTCCATTGGTTCTTTCATTAATAGGCTCGGTGATGTAACCTCCACGAGGGCAGGGTTAGTTTAGTGTTTGGTTCGTGAATGTACTCTAATACTTTGAACGGTACCAGGTACAGAATAACAACTGTTGAGCGAACACGATGGGCCGTACAGGAAAAGACACAGTTCTGCTGGTCCGGTTGTCCAGGGGGTCTGTGAAGGCAGAAATGGTTACAATGTGGGGAGAAGTGTCGGGATAGGTACCAATCCATTGACCACGGTGGAACACGGGAATGCATTAGGAATACCAGAAAGCAGGGAAGACTCCAGGAAAGGCTTTGCTGAGGAAGTGACCTTTGAACTGAGTGGGAAAGAATAGGTAGGAGTCAGACCGCAAAACTAGGAGCCAAGGGCCAAGGAGCTGGCCTAAGGCATGCAGCTGTGGGGCAGTGGGGCCAGTGTGTTCAGAGTTGAGAAGAAGGCCCGTGCGGCTTTTTGGGGTGGCAGAGGGCGAGGAATGCATTGAGGGCATCAAGTTCAGATCGTGTTAGCTCTTGCTAAGGAGTTTAAATTTTATTTTATTCTGAGAGCATGGAAAGCCATCAAAGAATATTAAACAGAGGAGAGACATTATCTGGATGATCTTGGGCAAGTTACATAACCTATCTGTGTTGCAGCTTCTTTAGCAAAGAAATAGAACATATTACTTTACAGGGTTCTTTAGATAATTAAATGAGTCAATTTATTCGGATCACACAGAGATTGCCTAGTAAAGTGTAAAAAGCATGGACTTTGATGCCAAAAGCACATTTATTCCTGCCCTTTACACTTACCTGCTGTGTTACCCTGAGCAAATAATATTCTTAGCCTTAGTTTCCTAAATGTCGGCCTCACCTGGCTGCTATGCCTGACACTGACACAATTACCAACACATGGTTGATGCTTGGCAAAAGTTACCTCCCTGTGAAATGGTGTTTTTCAAACTATGAGTTGCAATCCAATAGTGAATATTGAAATCAGTTTAGTGGGTTGCAAATCGGCATGTAAAAATAGAAAATAGAAAAAAAAACAATGAAAACTATCATATATAGTAAGGCTAACCATTGTTTCTCAAAATGTATATATAAATGTGTTTTTAGGTACATTTTATTGATTGTGCTATTACAGTTGTCCTATTTTTTTCTCCCATTTCTCCCCCTCCACCAGCATCTCCGCCCCCCCATTCATGTCCGTGGGTCGTACATGTAAGTTCTTTGGCTTCTCCATTTCCCATACTATCCTACCCTCCCCCTGTCTATTTTGTACCTACAACTTATGCTTCTTATTCCCTGTACCTTTTCCCCATTCTCCCCTCTCCCCCTCGCCACTGATAACAGTCCATGTAATCTCTATTTCTGTGATTCTGTTCCTGTTCTAGTTGTTTGCTTAGTTTGCTTTTGTGTTTTTTTAGGTGTGGTCGTTAATAACTGTGAGTTTGCTGTCATTTTTACTGTTCATATTTTTGATCATCATCTTTTTCTCAGATAAGTCCCTGTAACATTTCATATAATGAGGGCTTGGTGATGATGAACTTCTTTAACTTGACCTTATCTGAGAAGCACTTTATCTTCCCTTCCATTCTAAATGATAGCTTTGCTGGATACAGTAATCTTGGATGTAGGTCCTTGCGTTTAATCTTGCGTAATGTAATTATGATGTGCCTTGGTGTGTTCCTCCTTGGGTCCAGCTTCTTTGGGACTCTCTGAGCTTCCTGGACTTCCTGGAAGTCTATGTCCTTTGCCAGATTGGGGAAGTTCTCCTTCATTATTTGTTCAAATAAGTTTTCAATTTTTTGCTCTTCCTCTTCTCCTTCTGGCACCCCTATAATTCGGATGTTGGAATGTTTCAAGATGTCCTGGAGGTTCCTAAGCCTCTCCTCATGTTTCCGAATTCTTGTTTCTTCCTTCTTTTCTGGTTGGATGTTTCTTTCTTCCTTCTGGTCCACACTGTTGATTTGAGTCCCAGTTTCCTTCTCATCACTATTGGTTCCCTGTACATTTTCCTTTGTTTCTCTTAGCATAGCCTTCATTTTTTCATCTAGTTTTTGAACAAATTCAACCAATTCTGTGAGCGTCTTGATAACCAGTGTTTTGAAGTGTGCATCTGATAGGTTGGCTATCTGTTCCTCGCTTAGTGGTATTTTTTCTGGAGCTTTGAAGTGTTCTGTCATTTGGGCCTTTTTTTTTTTTTTTTGGTCTTGGCGTCTGTTACTTAAAGGGGCGGAGCCTTAGGTGTTCACTGGGGCGGGGTAACACTGGTGGCTGCGCTGTGACCTGTATGTAGGGGAGAGGCCGAGAGGGAGCAATGGTGCCTGCTCCACTCTCCACCGGATTTTAGTCACTCCCTCTGGTACCCACAATCAGATTGGGCCCCTCTGGTGCTGGTTCCGGAGTGGGTGGGCTTGTGCACACTCTAGGCCCCTGTGGGTCTCTCCAACAGTGACCTCTCCTGTGAGGCTGGGAGTCTCTCCTGCTGCCGCCCCAACCCCCACGGGCGTGTTCAATCAGAGGTCTGAGGCTTTATTTCCCCGAGCTGGAGCCCTGGGTTGGGAGGTCTGCTTCGCTCCCCGCCGTTCGTCCCGGTTTATCTGTGCGCGAGTGTGGGGCCGCGGGGTCTGCTAGTGGTCAGACTGCCTGCCCTGTTGGTCCCACACTCTGCCAGTCTCGGTCCCGCCACGGCCACCGGAGTCCTCTGCGCCCCAGTGCCCGTCTCTGCCCCTCCTACCGGTCTGGATGTATGTTTCTTTTTTATCTACTTGGTGTCGGACTTCCTTGCCCTTCGATTTTCTGTCAGTTCTGGTTGTGCGAGGAGGCGCAGTGTGTCTACCTACGCCACCATCTTGGTTCCTCTATTTATTTATTTTTAGAGAGGGGAAGGGAGGGAGAAAGAGAGGGAGAGAAACGTCAATGTGTGGTTGCTACTTGAGCTCCCCCTACTGGAGACCTGGCCCGCAACCCTGGCATGTGCCCTGACTGGGAATGGAACCAGTGGCCCTTTGGTTTGCTGGCCGGCGCTCAGTCCACTGAGCCACACCAACCAGGGCCCTGGTGTGTTTTTATATACAGATATTCTCCAGACTATGACTTTTTGACTTTACGGTATTGCAAAAGTGGCATACATAATAAATTACATGAGCTGTTCAATCCTGTATCATCAAGTACGATTTGTGGTAGATGATTTCGCTCCACTGTGGGCTAATGTAAGTGTTCCGAGCACCTTTAAGGTAGGCTAGGCTGACCTATGGTGTTGGTTTTCAGCTTACGGGTTTATCGGGATGTAACTACACTGTAAGTTGAGGAGCATCTACTTGTAAACTCGGGACCTTATGATATTTCTTATTCTGCGTCATGGTCAAAAAATTTTTTTCAGTGCTTTAGAAGGTTAACGACAGAATGCTTGGCATAAAGAGAAGCATCAAACTCTGTAACTGTCCGGGTTTACCCCCAGGTGTGAGCCTCCTCGCTAAGACTGTGTGTGAGCCAACGATAGAGGTGACGGCAGTGTGTTTCCTTCCTAGGTCATGGAGGACACTCAGGCTATTGACTGGGAGGCTGGAGAAGAGGAGGAACCAGAGCTCCCCAGTGACTCACTGGGGAGGAGCTCGGAGCCCTTAGGGCGACTGCGCGTCTTCAGTAGTGTCCACGGGCCAGAGAAAGGTCAGGGGGTGTGGAGGCTGCTGTAGGCCTCTTACTTTCGTGGGGAGGTGGTTGGAGGGTTGTAAGAAGTTTGTATATGTCTCACAGGTATCTGAAAAACTTTTTGCTGGGAATAGAGAAGAGAGGGCTGACTGACTTGACTGCTCCAGGCAAGGGCTCTGGTCGCACTGGGGGTGGTTTTATTGTGCACTTAAAAACGGTTAAAGTGCTTTATTTTATGTATATTTTATAACAATAGAAAAAATCTAGTGTGGATGGGTGGGTGTTAAGTATGAATAATGTATCATACATATTCTTCAATACTTAAATGTCCTAGGGCCTTTCATTTTTCTAATGCACGTGGGAACCTGGAGTGAGTAGCCAAGTACTTAACCAGAAATTTTCCCAATAACAGACCAGGAATGTGGCCTTGGAACCTGTCTGCCTCTCTGATTCCTAGATTTCCCACTATACCTCGGGAAGAACGCAGTAGGCCGAACGCCTGATTGCACTGTGGCCCTGCCCTTTCCAACCATCTCCAAACAACATGCAGTGATTGACATCTTGGCCCGGAACAAGGCAGCCATTCGGGATTGTGGGAGCCTCAATGGTACGCAAATCCTGAGGCCACCTAAGTTCCTGAGCCCTGGGGTGAGCCATCGTCTGAGGGACCAGGAGTTGGTTGTCTTTGCTGACTTGCCCTGCCAGTACCATCGCCTGGATGCCTCCCTGCCCTTTGTCTCCCGGGGCCCCCTAAGTGTACAGGAGACACCCAGGGCACAGGGAGGAACTCAGCCCTGGGGGAACCTGTTAGCTGAGGACTCAGAAGAGGAAGTAGGTAAGTGTGTGTATTGGGAGGGTGGGCGAGCAGATGGGGATGGTGAGTGTAAAACTGTCAGCTTACTTCCTTCTACGCTTGGCAGATCCTCTTTCTGAAAGGTGCATGGTGAAAGAACCAAGGACCACATCCCCCCTTTTGGGAACAGTTGTTCCAGAGAGGTAATTGCTGAAGGGCCAGATACCTGAGTCTTCCAAAAGGGGAAGAACGCCAGACTAGAGGGTCCATCTCTAAGAGAGATGGTTATCATGGAAGTGAGGGCTGGGGAGCTACACATGCTCTTTCACTGGCTGGGTTTTCATTGAGCACCTCTGATGTGCCAAATGGAGAACTAATTGCTGGAGACAGAAAAACAAGTACTGCCTTGTCTCTGCCCTCAGGGAGCTCACAGTTGAGTCAGGTAACCCTTCCTGGAAATAGATTCGGTAAACTCTTTCTCTTCTCTTCCCTTCATAGTGATGAAGAGGGGCCTTCCTCTGCCCCAGATGGCCCTGGGCCACCTTGTGCCTTCAACTTCGACAGTGACACAGATGAGGAAGAAAGTCCACAACCAGCAGCAGGGGAGGCCCGCTCAGCTGCCACAAGAGATGCCACTGCAGAGACAGAACAGCCTAAAGCTGTTGCAGCTGAAACCCAGTGTGAAATGAGTCCGTGTTCAGGGAAGGGAAGGAACAATGACACGAGCAATGGGGTGGTTCTGGTTGGAACGATTCCTGAGAGGAGCCAACCTGCCAGAGAGGACAGTGAAACGGACATGGAGGACGAGGGTAGGCCTCCAGGAAGGCCAGCGGAGGTCCGTCTGGAAAGGGCCCAGCCCTCTGGCTTCACAGACAGTGACACTGACATGGAAGAAGAGATTCCTGCGACCCCAGCTGTAGTTCCTGTGAAGAAGAGGCAAACCTTTCTTGGAGTTAGTGCAGAGAGTCCTGGGGGGCCTGATCCGGCACATCGTCAAGAGAGCCTGGCTGGTAGCGACACAGATGTGGAGACTGAGGCCCCACTCACAGCCCCTCTGGGGCGCAGCCAAGCCTCCGTGGTGATTGACAGCGATACGGAGGACGAGGAGGAAGTGTCAGCAGCACTCACCTTGGCACGTCTGAAAGAAAGCCATGCCGCTGCGTGGGACAGAGGTGCAGCTGTGGAAGGGGGCCAAGCCCGGCCTCGGTCCCCTTCTGGGAGAGACAGGGACACGGAAGCGGAGGAGGAGAAGTTCCCAGTAGAAAAGAGAGAATATGTTCCCAAAGGTCACACAGACAAAGCACATTCAGAAGAGAGCCAGCCTCCTTTCGTGGCCAGTGTTAGAGACGTGGAAGGAGATAAGAGCTCACCTGGAGTCCACCTGGAAAGAAGCCGAGCCTCTGTCAAAGTGGGCATCAGCACACAAGTGGAAGAGGAACTCCCCCCAGCACCAGCAGTTACACTCCCAGAGAAGCCTCAGGTGCCTGTGGCATGGACAAACCAAACAAATGTGGGAGCAGAAGGGGGTCCAGCAAAGCTACCTGTGATGCATCTAGCGGAAGCCCGGCCTCCTCCAGGTGGGGACAGTGGAGCAGATGCTGATGTCAGAAAGAGTCCGTTTCCAACAGAAGGGGTTTCTGGGACAGAGAGGGTTGTTTCTGTTCTGCAGCAGGAGAGAGCTCTTGAGGCAGGGGCCCAGGGTGAGCCGCCTGTAGCACAAGCAGAGCAGGACCATCTTCTCGTCTCAAGGGAGAATGTAACAGATCTCTTGGTAGACACAGGTACTCTAGGAGAACCCACCCAGCCTCAGAGAAAGGGAGCCCAGCCCCCCAGAGAAAGAGGGAGAGAGCCACATGCGGACATGACCAGGGACTCTGGAGACAGCCATGATGGTAAGCGCTGGCCTGCCTCCTCCCTCGACCCCTAAGATCAAGAAAGTTTGCAGGGTGACTTAGTCCACTCAGGCCACTATAAACAGTGCCACAGAGTGGGTGGCTCACAGACGACAGTCCTTTGTTTCTCGTGGCTCTAATGACTGGAAAGTGCGTGATCGAGGCAACAGCAGATTGATTATCTGGTGAGGGCTCACTTCCTTGCTTCTCACTGTGTCCTTAAATGCCAGAAGGGCACAAGGGCGCCCTTTGGGGTCTCTCTTATTAGGGCACTAATCCCATTCATGAGGGCTCCACCCTGAGGACCCAGTCACTTCCCAAGTGCCCTGCCTCCTGGTACCAGCACACTGTGGTGTTAGAGGAAGAATGTGGGGTGGCATCTTCCTGCAAGCAGCCAGAAGTGACCTCTAAAAAGTGGTTTGCTATTCACTTTACTGTTCAACACTATTCACTATTCCCAGAGAACCCCACAAAATCATGCAAATCAAGAGGCTCAACTCTTCGTGTTCACGTTAAGAACACTCATGAAACTGCCCAGGTCATCAAGGGTGTGCATATTCAAAAAGCCACCAAGTGTGTGAAAGATGTCACTTTAAAGCAGCAGTGTGTCCCATTCAGTTGACACAAGGGTGGAGTTGGTAGGTGCGCCCAGCCAAACAGTGGGGATTGACACGGGGTGAATGGCCCAAAAAGGGTGCTAAATTTTTGCTGTGTGTGCTTAAAAATACAGAGAGTAATGCTGAAGTTAAGGGTTTAGATGTAGATTTTCTGGTCATTGAGCACATCCAGGCGAACGAAGCTCCCCAGAGGCAGCGCGGCCCTTACGGAGCTCACGGGCGGGCTCTCCCCGCCACACGAGATGGCCCTACTGAGAAAGAGCAGCTTGTTCCTGAACCAGAGGGGAGCTTGCACGGAAGGAAAAGATATCCCAGGAGAAACTGAAGAAACAGAAACTTAGGGCCGGGGAGTAAATTCAGCATAAAATAAATACTAATAAAAGTTTTAAAAATGTTTTTAAAGAATGTGGGCTGGGACACAGATATTCAGTCCATTGTATAGGGGTTTGAGTCGGGAAGATAAAAGTAGTGAAAAAGCACGGTGTTATGGGTCAGATACGATTTTTTTATTACCCTGTCTTTCTCCCCCACCAGACTCTGAAAATCTGGACCTACAGGCTACCCAGTGCTTTGTGGAGACAGAGGGTCAGAGCATGGGAGGTGAGAGCGTCTGTCGTGGGGACACCTGCACACGGGCAGGGGCCGGGGGTCAGGCTGGCAGCCTTGGAAGGGTGTGGAAGCTGGCACCGGCAGGGCAGGGGACAGCGTCTTCTGCGGGGCCGTGCTCCAGCCGTCTCTCCATGCGCAGCAGCCCAGGGCACGGCGGGGGGGGGGGGGGGGGGGGGGGGTGAGTCCACCTAGGCCTTCCCGTTTACCCCAGGACCCTGGCCTTTCCCGTGGCAGCTCCCAGGCCCCAGGTATAGGAAGCTCCCCTCCTCTGTGCCCCTGACTTTGCATCATTGTTTCTTCCTCTACATGTTTCTTTCATATTTATTTGCTGATGTTTCTCCGTCTTGTTAGGAAAAAAGTCGTTAATTTAGAGACCCATAGAGCAATTTATCTAGCATGGTTTTTAAGAGGCTGCTGTGAGAGCTTTTATATGACAGTATGGTCTTACTTTTTTTTTTTTTTTTTAAGATTTTTCTTATTTATTTTTAGAGAGAGGAGAAGGGTGAGAGAAAGAGAAGGAGAGAAACATCAGTGTGTGGTTGCCTCTCACGTGCCCCATACCTGGGACCTGGTCTGCAACCCAGGCGTGTGCCCTGACTGGGAATCAAACCAGCTACCCTTTGGTTCACAGACCAGCACTCAATCCACTGAGCCACACCAGCCAGAGCTATGGTCTTACTTTTTGAGACAAACATTAAATGTTACAAATATCCTTCTTATTCCCAGCTTTTCTTTAATAACTTGTATAGATTTATTATTCATGAATTTATCTTAATCCTTTCTCAATCTGTTAACCTTCTCAAATTCTCTTTCTCCCCCTCTCTGACTCTACTTCCAGGTGCCCTGGATGAACCATGGGAGGTCTTGGCTACACAGCCATTCTGTCTAAAAGAGTCCGAGGCCTCAGATGCCCAGCTTGGTGCTGCCCACCTTGAGGCCCAGGGCTCTTGCCCCTTTTCACCTAGAGCAGCATCTCAAGACCAACATCCAGAAAGCCCACTCCACACAGAGCCACTGGGGATTCAAGGCAGAGAGATACAGACTGCAGAGAAAGGCATGAGTATACCAAGAGAACCAGCAGAGAGGGTGACTCTGGAGGGAGGGCCGTTAGGGAGGGAAACCAAAAAACTGCCACCAGAAGGATCGAGAGAAAATGTGATTGGAGAGGAAGAAGTAACCGGGGTGATGAAGGACAGAGAACAAAAACAGGTGTTAGCCAGAGACACTCAGAGACAAGAGTCCAATAAAATGGGGAAAAGTGGGTTTATGGAAAGGGATATGGAGAGTTTGAAGGTAGAAATTGAGACACCCAAGGAATTACAAGAGATAGTAAAGCAGGCTCCTGCAAAAGAAGCATTTGAGAGAGAAGCAGGAACACCAGCACCACGGAGAAAGTGTGAGCCAGGTGGGACAGGCGGCAGCGTACCCAGAGGAGCACTGGAGGGAGGTGCGCAGGGACCGGAGACACAGGGAGGGAGCATGGGCCAGAAAGGGCAGGCCTCCAGCCCTACACTGCAGCCTGAAGGATGGGCAAGGGGCCTCGTGGGACTCTCACCAGCCCTGGTAGCTTCTGGGAGCCAGTCGGGTGGAAGAAGGAGAGCCCCATTAAGCCACAGGAGGTGGCAGAGAGGTAAGTGAAAGCAGAGGGGGGACCCAAGGTGTCACACAGCCCTCATGGTAAACCCTAAGTAACACCTGCTCGAACCTCAGCCACACTTGTCTTTACTTTCTGTCTAGGCCACTTGAGTTGCAAGACGCCACCTGCAGAGAGGGTTTCTAGGGTAAGAGCTGCTTTCTCCAACTCCCCTCCACTTGCTTTCATTTGTCCTTCTCCAACTTCTCCACTGTCATCATTTTCCACTCCTTAGTGTTGGCTTCTGTCTCTCTACCTCGGCACCTGTTATTTTCCATATACCTGTCTCCCAGTTCTGTCTCCCTCACCGTGGTTCAGAACATCCCTTTCTTCGTGCCCCTTCCCTCTTCCCAGCTGTCCATCACCCATATGCTGACAGCACTGTACTGGCCTTGTGGGAGCGGTTCGTGGGAGAGGAGACCGCTTCCTAGCTGGGAAGTCCTGGACTCATGGAAGCTGGTCAGAGACAGAAGGAGAAAAGCCAGTGAGCGTACTCTCACTGTAGCATCGAGCATAGTGTCCAGCCCTCTCTCTCTTCCCCCTGCCTCTTGCTCTCTCACTCGCTTCTGTTTCTCCCCAGGGTGATCCAGAAACTCTAGATGCTTGTGTGCCTGCGACAGTACCTGCAGCCTCAGCCCCAGGCCAAGACCCCCTCATCTGTCGGAACCAAGAACACCCTGCGCCTCAGTCCCTCTTTGCTCCCTCTCCACCTTTTTTAAAACCACCCATTCCCAGAACCAGGCAAAACGGGAGCCAGGAAGTTCTAGAGAATCCCTTGTCTTCAGAGTTGGACCCTCTTCATGCCAAACCCAAAGTCAGGCCCCGAGGGCGCTCCAAGATGACGTCCTCTCCAGTTTCTTCTATAGCCTCAGAGTCCCACCCTTCTGCCTCCAAAGACCTGCCTGTCACCCCTGAGCCCACATCTCGGGCCACTCGGAGCCGGACACATAGGTCCTCTGTCAAGACCCCTAAACCAGTTGTCCCCACGGCCCCTGAGCTCCAGCCTTCCACCTCCAAAGACCTGCCTGTCACCCCTGAGCCCACATCTCGGGTCACTAGGAGCAGGACACATAGGTCCTCTGTCAAGACCCCTAAACCAGTTGTCCCCAAGGCCCCTGAGCTCCAGCCTTCTCAGGGTGGTCGGCGCAGGACACTGAGGTCTACAGGAAGTGCTGTGCCAGTTCCTACCACCCCTGAGTTCCAGTCTCCTGGCCCCACACACCAGCCTATTTCCCCTGAGCCCATCCCTCAAGCCAATTGCAGCAGGAGGCCGAGGGCCACTAGGAAGAACGGGTCCCTCACCACTCCCATCGTCTGTGAACCCTGTTCTGCACCCCTTGAACCAAACTCCCCATCCTCAAGGCACCAAAGGCGAGGAGCAGTGAGAGTAGCCAAGTCCCTTAGGACCATCCCTAAGCCTGCCTTTGCCGAGCTTCCTGAGGCACCCACTCATGTTTCCCAGATCCCAAAGGTAGAGGCAGGAGGTAGACATGAGTTCACCCCAAAGACCCAGCATAAGGCCTTTCAAAGCCGCAAGAGGCCTTCCAGTACTGTGGACTCACCCCCACTTCAAAAACGGCTCCAAAGAGGGGAGGTCCACCAGAAGACAGTGTTCCTCAAGGAGGAGGAAGACCCCACAGAGAAGGAAGAGGTGAGGAGACGACTGGGGCCTCGGGGCTGAGAAAGGCTTGGGTCCTCGGAAAGCCTCACGAAGATCCTTCTCAATCCCAGGATGTGGTCATTCCAGGACCAGGCAAGAGAGAGAAACACAAAGCTGAGGAGCCCAAGCGAGTGCCAGGCCGCAGCCTCCGTCGGACCAAACCTAAACATGCGCCCACAGCCCCCAAAGTAGGAGAGAAGGGGCCTCGTGCTTTGTGGGAGCAGATGTGGGGGGGTGGGAGGAGCCCTAGAGGCTTGGGAGATAAGCCCTGACGTGTGGGTTGCTGTGACCAACTTAGGCTAATCCCTCCACAGGTGCTCTTCACAGGAGTGGCAGACGCCCGGGCAGAGCAGGCAGTGCTGGCCCTGGGGGGAAGCCTGGCCAGCTCAGCAGCGGAAGCTTCCCACCTGGTGACTGACCGAGTGTGCCGGACAGTCAAGTTCCTGTGTGCCCTGGGGCGGGGGATCCCCATCCTCTCCCTGGACTGGCTGCACCAGGTGAGAGGCCAGGCGACGGTGACAGACCAGTGGAGAGAGTGACCGTAGAAGAAGGCGGCTCACATAGCACCGGGGGGGGGGGGGGGGGGGGGGGCGGGACACACCAGGGTGAGTGAGGCAGACTTCATTCAGGAACACTGTGTGAGCTCCCGGTCAATGCTAGGCCACAGGACTAGGGGACAGGCTGGCCTGAGCTTTGACACTGACCACTGCTGCCCTTAGTCCCACAAGGTTGGCAGTTTCTTGCCCCCGGATGAATATGTGGTGACTGACTCTGAGCAGGAAAAGAACTTTGGCTTCAGCCTCCGTGATTCTCTGAGCCGGGCTCGTGAGCGAAGGCTGCTGGAGGTGAGACACTGCCTGCTGCCCAGCAGTGCACAGCTTCTCGGCGCGCTCCCCACCGTCTCCACCGTTTTGTCCTCTCAGGGCTACGAGATTCACGTGACCCCCGGAGTCCGGCCCCCCCCTCCTCAGATGGCGGAGATCATCAGTTGCTGCGGAGGCACTGTCCTCTCCAGCATGCCCCGGTCCTACAAGGTACCGGTGGGTGGGGAGGGTCCTACATCTGGGGGGGCGCACGTGGGGACAGTACTGAGAGGGTTTGGGGAGAACGGCACAGAAGGGATGGGAATGAGAGGAGCTCGGCTGATACCAATTAGGCTTAGTTTTATTTTGTATTTTAAAGAATTTCAAATATATACAAAAGGAGAGAGAATAATGCAGTGAGCCTCGATATACCAATCACTGAGGTTAATTTAGATCTTGCTACACTTGCTCTATCCCCTTATTCCCCCATCTTCTTTACTAAAGTGTTTTAAAGAAAACTGCAAACATATTTCTACTTACATACTTTAAGTACATATCTCTAAGAAACATGCACATTTTCTTTTGTTTTCCTTAGTATGTAGGGGGGTTTTTTGTTGTTTATTTTTAGGGTGGGGGAGAGGGAGAAAAACAGCGACCAATTAATTGCCTATCACACACCCCCAACTGGGGACCTGGGCCACAACCCAGGCATGCACCCTAACTGGGAATCGAACCTTCAGCCCCTTGGTTCGCAGGCCAGCGCTCAATCCACTGAGCCACAGCACCCAGGGCCCACCCGGCCTTTTCTTATGCCACTGACTTCCTGCAGAAACTAGGTCAATTGTCCTTTAGAATGTTCCTCTGTCTGGACTTTTCTGTTTGCTCCATGGTTATATCATTTACCTTAATCTTCTGTCTTCTATATTTCCTGTAAATTGTAGTCAATTTTAAAAGCTTGAATAAATTCTGGCTCAACTTTTCTGGTGGGAGTGCTTCCTAGACACTGCACCGCGCTTCACGCGGCATCGAATCAGGAGGTCCTCTGTGAGTGATGCTTAGACTGACAAGTGGGCCCGAACCCTATTTCTGGGGCTCTTTTCCCACCTGGCTTTCCGTCTGTGCTGTCTGTCTCCCCAGCCTCAGAGAGTTGTGATCACGTGCTCCCAGGACGTCCCTCGATGCACCACGCCGCTGCGGGCTGGGCTGCCCATCCTCTCACCGGAGTTCCTGCTGACGGGGGTGCTGAAGCAGGAAGCCAAGCCAGAGGCTTTTGTTCTCTGCACTTTGGAAAGGCCGTGCACCTGAGAGCCCACCCCAGGACCCTTTTCCCTCCCAGACCAATAAATACTTTGCAAATATTTGGAGAAAGAATTTAGGGCTTTAAAAGGACTGGGGTATACCAATCTGATTTGTCTTGAAACTTGGGTAGGGCTGAAAAAGCTTATGGGAAAGCAAAGATAAGGAGATTGGGAGGAGATTTTCTTAAATGGTCATTTATTTGGCTAAACTCGGTGGCTCAGATCTCTTAAGTGGCCGTCATCTTTAGGCCGACTGATGTACTTATGGTTTGGTGTCCTGCCTCCCATTTGGAAGCCATCTCTTTCTTTTTCTACTGGGATTCTTGTTTATCCTCCAAAACACAGTGGAAACGATTTTGATGTCAGGAACTTGAAAGGATGCTTGGAGTTTGTAAATTTGAAGGTGTTCTTATAAAATGCTACTAAAATGTCTTCTCCTCTCCTGGCCCCATCTCGTTAGAAGCATCCATTAGCTTTGGCTTAGAGCAAGTCGCTGTACTTTTCTGGCCTGGTTTCCCAGTATTTGTAAAGTTACAGCTGCAGCTTAACCTCTGTGATAAATAAACACTCGCTCTGTGCCTTATGGTGTTGTGCATTTTTTAAATATAATATTTTTTAAGTTTAAGCTTTTTTAAAATTTAAGTTTTAAAGGTTGGTTGATTACAGGACATGGAGAGAT
This sequence comes from Desmodus rotundus, assembly GCF_022682495.2. Classification (NCBI taxonomy): domain Eukaryota; kingdom Metazoa; phylum Chordata; class Mammalia; order Chiroptera; family Phyllostomidae; genus Desmodus; species Desmodus rotundus. Next base: position 685,613 of record NC_071397.1, on the reverse strand, counting down.
TGGAAATTGGAACCCTTACACATTGCTGATGGGAAGGAAGAATAGTTCAGCCCTTGTGGTGAACAGCTTTGTGGTTTCTCAAAAATTCAACATAATTACCAAATGACCCAGCAATTCCACTTGTAGGCATATACCTGAAAGAATTAAAACAGTTGTTCACAAACACCTGTAGACAAGTGTAGACACTTGTTCACATAAACACTTTCCACAGGAACCAAAAGAGAGAAACGTGTTTCAAAATGTGACATGCCCACACAAGTGATTATTATGCAGCCATAAGAAGGCGTAAAATACTACTGATTGATGCTACAGTGCTTTGAGGCTAAACCGTAAAAGCATTACGCTAAGTAAAAGAAGCCAGACACAAATGGTCACATTGTCTGATTCCACCTATAAAATAACCCAGAATAGGGACACCCACAGAGATGGGGAGTGGGTTGGTGGTTGCAGTGGCCTGAGTGGGGGGAATGGGCACAGCATCTGATTTGGGGGAGAGGAAGACGTTTTGGAACTAGGCAGAGGTGGTGGTCACACACTGGGAATGCACTGAGTGCCACTGGGCGGCTGTCGCTGAGATGCTGGATTTTGTGTCACGTGAGTTTCACTTCAGTAAGAAAAACTGTGTTGGTTAATTCTGTGCATTTTCCTGAGCTAAGTTACACCTAAGTCTGGAGAACTTTGGTATAGTAGAAACAGCGTGAGCTTTGCCACTGTGCTGGCTTTTAACTAAAGCTAATCTCTCAATATAGTTTATTAAGCACAGCCGTTGTGGGTGAGAACGTTAAATAAACGTTAAACCAAATAGACATTAGTCCCACGGCACAACTCAAAGCCTCGTTCTGTGTGAAACTGTCCCTGTTCTTGAGGTCACGGAATTCCTCCTAGTACCTATTGTCTCTGTACCCCACTTAGCATTCCCACTTCACGACTGGTGTCATGTAAGTGCCTCGACGTAAGCTCCCAGAGGACAGGAGTTTTTTTCTTACACTTCCAATGAACCCCACAGTTTGCAGCCAGTTGTGTGGTGTATCAGTCAGGTCCTGGCAGGAAGCAACGGCACGGTCAGATCAGAATGGTTTGGGGAGAGTTCAATAAAGTGAACATACAGGTGGGCAGAGGTGAATCAGCGTTGCAGTTGCTGTACCGCGGGATGCACAGGCCTGTGGAGATCACCTACCTCTGCGCCCAAAGAGATGAGACGGCGGCAGTTCTATAGGGAGAGCTCCCTCCACAAGACCTGATCTGCACTGACGGACCCCTTCAGGACAACTTCCTGAAGCAGGAAGGGTGGACAGAGGGAATCTGGAAGGAAAGCAGAAAGTGTATGTTACAGGACACGACACTGTCGATTCAGAAGATGGGAGATCTGAGCCTTGGGCCAAGAGAGGGGACGCAGAGAGTGCATGAGATGCTCTTCGGTGATTTTCTTGTCTCTGAGCCCACAGGACTAGCAGCTCCTTGATTCTCATCTTAGAAAACTTTATCTCTGGGACTACGTCTTCTATAAGTTAAGGGAATGAGCTTAGTGATGTCTAAGGTCTCTACTATGTTGATAGCTGCTGTGACTAGGTTCCTTTTTTTAACCACAAACAGGATTTTTTTAAATGTTTTATTTCTTGATTATTTTTTAAGACAGAGAGAAACATGGATTTGTCGTTCCACTTATTGATGTATTCATTGGTTGTCTCTGGTATGTGCCCTACCAGGCATCGAACCTGCACCCTTGAAAACACTGGGGAGACACTCTAACCAGCTGAGCTACATGGCCAGGGCCCACAAAGAGGGTTTTTATTTGTCACCATTAAAAGTCTGAATCAAACAGATTCGTGGACTGGCTCTCATATCCGTCAGCTCATAAAGCCTTGGAACCCTCCCCAGCAGCTTTTCCAGAACTGCTACCTTCACCACGAAGCTCCCGGTGTCCCAGTTCAAACTGGGGCTTCTTCAGCGTTGTGACTTTTCTAACAGACCTCACAGACAGGTAGACTGGCCGGCCTTTCCAAAGCTACCCAGGATCGATTCATCAACCACTTCCTTCAAGTCACTTGTCTGCACCTCAATGGCATGGCTTCCATCATCTCCCTTCCACATTTGGCGGACCTGACGAGCATAAGAAGTTTATCCAAATCCAATGTTTTTTAATTAACACAGACTAGATAAAACAACCACTGGTAATCTTGAAATCAACATCAGCTTCAGTCATAGTCTGCCATATGTTTATTGGTTTTATTTTTTAATATATTTTATTGATTATGCTATTACAGTTGTCCCATTTTTTTCTCCCCTTTATTCCCCTCCACCCTGCACCACCCCTCCCACCAACATTACCCCACCTTAGTTCATGTCCATGTGTCACACGTACAAATTCCTTGGCTTCTCCATTTCCCAACTATTCTTAACCTCCCCCAGTCTATTTTGTACCTACCATTTATGCTTCTTATTCCCTATAACTTTTCCCCCATTTTCCCCCCTCCTCCTCCCCACTGGTAACCCTCCATGTGATCTCTATTTTGTAATTCAGCTCCTGTTCTAGTTTGCTTAGTTTTGGTGGGGGTTCTTTTTCAGGTTTAGTTGTTGATAGTTATGAGCTTGTTGTCATTTTACTGTTCACAGTTTTGATCTTCTTCTTTTTCTTAGATAAGTCCCTTTAACATTTCATATAATAAGGGTTTGGTCGTGATGAACTCCTCTAACCTGACCTTATCTAGGAAGCACTTTATCTGCCCTTCCACCCTTCCATTCTAAATGATAGCTTTGCTGGATACAGTAATCTTGGATATAGGTTCTTGCCTTTCATGACTTGGAATACTTCTTTCCAGCCCCTTCTTGCCTGCAAGGTCTCTTTTGAGAAATCAGCTGATTGTCTTATGGGAATTCCTTTGTAGGCAACTGTCTCGTTTTCTCTTGCTGCTTTTAAGATTCTCTCCCAAGATTCTAAAATCTTGGGTAATTTATTTTATTTTTTAAAAGATTTAGTTTATTTATTTTTAGACAGAAAGGAAGACAGGGAGAAAGAGGGAGAGAAACATCAATGTGTGGTTACCTCTCACGTGCCCCATACCAGGGACCTGGCCTACAACCCAGGCATGTGCCCTGACCAGGAATCGAACTGGCAACCCTTTGGTTCACAGGCTGGTGCTCAATCCACTGAGCCACTCCAGCCAGGGCTAATCTTGGGTAATTTAATTATGGTGTGTCTTGGTGTGGTCCTCTTTGGGTCCAACTTCTTTGGGACTCTCTGAGCTTCCTGGACTTCCTGGAAGTCTATTTCCTTTGCCAGATTTGGGAAGTTCTCCATTATTTTTTCAAATGAGTTTTCAATGTCTTGCTCTTCCTCTTCTCCTTCTGGCACCCCTATGATTTGGATGTTGGAATGTTTAAAGTTGTCCCAGAGGTTCCTATGCCTCTCTTCATTTTTCTGAACTCTTTTTCTTCATTCTGTCCTGGTTGAATGTTTACTTCTTCCTTCTGCTCCAAACCATTGATTTGAGTCCCAGTTTCCTTCCCTTCACTGTTGGCTCCCTGTACATTTTCCTTTATTTCACTTAGCATAGCCTTCACTTTTCCCTCTATTTTACGACCATACTCAGCGGCCATTTCTGTGAGCATCCTGACTACCAGTGTTTTGAACTCTGCATCTGATAGGTTGGCTATTTCTTCATTGCTTAGTTCTATTTTTGGACCATTGATCTGTTCTTTTATTTGGGCCTTTCCTCTTTCTTTCCTTGCTCAGCTCTCTCCTGGCTTTCCGTTACCTCCCCTGCTACCCACAAGCAAATTGGGCCCTTCTGGTGCTGATTCGTGGGTGGGTGGACCTGGCCCACAACCCAGGCATGTGCCCTGACAAGTAATCAAATGGGCATCCTTTCAGTTCACAGGCTGGCGCTTAGCCCACTGAGCCACACCAGCCAGAGCAACAAGGGCTATTTTTTTTTTACTGTGGAGCACATTTTGTCACAGGTAAGATCCACGTCATGGAATTAGGCAGTTTTTGTCGTGAACACCCTCAGGAACAAGCTTCAGTTTTCCAAATGCAGTTCGTCGTTCAGCAGACCGGTGAGGCTCATTGCCACGGTGCGGCTGCACAGCAGAAATGCTGCGAGTAGGTTCTTAACTACATGATTTTTAAATCTGAGGGAGACTTCTGGTCAACATGGCAGCACAAGTAAACACAGCTCACCTCCTCGCACAACCACGTCAAAGTTACACTTAAACTGTGGGACAACCATCACTCAGAACCATCAGAAATTGAGTTGATTGGAAGTCCGAGAATCACAGAATTAAAGAAACCCATCCATCTAGACTGGTAAGAGAGGCAGAAATATGGAACGGGCTGGTCCCACATCCACGTGTGGTGGATGAAAATTTGGGTGGGATATCTCAGGAGCCAGGAGTCCCAGCCCCACACCAGGCCCACCAGCTAGGAAGTTCCAGTGCCAGGAAGATAAGTCCCCATAATTCCTGGCTGCATAAACCAGCAGGAACTGAGTCGGTGGAAGAAACTGTTAGAGTCCCAAGCAATTTCTCTTAAAGAACCCACACATGGACTTACTCAGACTCACTCCCTCTGAGCTCCAGCACCAGGGTAGCAGCTTGAAAGGCACCAGGGGCAAACAGGGAGGAACTGAAGTGTCTGACATCAAGGTGGGAGCTGAGGGACAGCTTCCTCCCAGACAGAAAGGTGGGCAGAGGCCACTGGCTCTTTTCTGAACCCTCCCCTCACAGAGCCACAGAGCTGGCAGGGAGGTACCATACCTGAGACTCCATCACCTGCCTAACACTGTTTGCCCTGCCCTGGAGATCCCCGGAGACTCTGTCTCACCCACCGTACTGGCCCACCCCGGCTGGTAACAGTGGCTTTTCCATATGAATGGCTGGTCTCAGATCAGGCTTCAAACTTCCTAAATCCTCTCGAACAAGCAGCAGGCAGCCTCAGTGAGCCTCCAGCCCTGGACTCTTGCCATGTGGCCCCAGGCTGGGCACTGGCAGCAGCGGCTTTAGATTCACACCCTGGCTTGACCTGGGAAACCTCCAAGCCCAGCACAAGTAGCAGCCATCTCACACTGCGTTACAGCTCAGGCAGGGTGGCCACGGGAGAAACACAGGTGGGGGCTGATCTTGGCCTGCACCACCCTGGGGAAACCCCAGGGCCTGTGCACCCAGTGGGCAGCTACAGACCACGCCAGAGCACCACCACCCTGCCCCTGCACAGCTGAGCCTCTACGGGAGGCGGAGGTTGATGATCAGTGGTCACAGCCAGTCCTTGCTGACTGGCCTGGGTAGTCCCTCCCATTCATCTGCCAACAACAATCTCAACTCCAAGAGGAGGGTGTGCTCAGCCCACACGAAAGGTGCACCTTGAGTACCCAGCTTAAGTGACAGGGAGACTGTGCCACTGGACCCTGTAGGACACCTATTACATTCGGCCACACAACCAAGACAGGGAGTCAAAGCAGCTCTACCTAATACACAGAAACAAACACAGGGAGGCTGCCAAAATGAGGAGACAGAGAAACACAGCCCCAATGAAAGAACAGATCAAAACTTCAGAAAAAGAACTAAACAAAAGGGAGTTAAGCAGCCCTAGCTGGTGTAGCTCAGTGGATTGAGTGTGGGCCTGCAAACCAAAGGGTTTCAGGTTCAATTCCCAGTCAGGGCATATGTTTGGGTGTCAGGCCAGGTCCCCAGTAGGGGGTGTGTGAGAGACAACCACACATTGATGTTTCTCTCCCTCTTTTTCTCCCTCCTTCCCCTCTCTCTAAAAATAAGTAAATACAATCTTTTTTTTTTAAAGGAGATAACCATTCTATTAGATGCAGACTCCAAAACATTGGTTATAAGGATGTTCAAGGAACTGAATGAAGACCTCAACAGCATAAAAAAGATCCAGTCAGAAACGAAGGATACATTAATTGAAATAAAGAACAGTTTACAGGGAAACAACAGTAGAGTGGAGGAAGCCGAGAATCAAATCAATAATTTGTAACAAAAGGAAGCAAAACACAGCCAATCAGAACAACAAAAAGAAAAAAGAATGCAAAAAAAATGAATATAGTATAAGCAACCTCTGGGACAACTTCAAGTGTTCAAACATTCACATCATTGGGGTGCCAGAAGAAGAGAAAGAACAAGAAATTGGAAATCTGTTTGAAAAATAATGAAAGAAAACTTCCCTAATTTGGTGAAGGAAATACACATGCAAGCCCAGGAAGCACAGAGTCCCAAACAAAATGGGTGCAAAGAGGCCCACTGAAAGACACATCATAATTAAAATCCCAAAGGTTAAAGATAGAGAATCTTAAAAGCAACAAGAGAAAAGCGGGTGGTTACCTTAGGGGAGTTCCCATAAGACTGTCAGCTGATTTCTCAAAAGAAGCTTTGCAGGCCGGAAGGAATTGCCGAAAAAGATTCAAAGCCATGAAAAAGCAGGGACCTACAGCCAAGATTGCTCTGTGCAGGAAAGATGTCATTTGGAATGGAAGGGCAGATAAAGAGCTTCCCAGGCAAGTAAAAGCTAAAAGAGTTCATCATCGCCAAACCATTATTATATGAAATGTTAAAGGAACTTACTTAAGAAAAACCGTATCAAAATTATGAACAATCAAATGACAAAAAATACATATCTATCAACAATTGAATCTAAAAAACAAACGAAGCAAACAAGAACAGAGACAGAATCATGGACTCGGAGAGCATTTTGATAGTTTCCAGATGTGAGGGGGTGTGGGGGAGTGGGGGAGGAGGTGAGGGGATTAGGAAGTACAAGTAGGTAGTTACAAAATAGCCATGGGGATGTCAAGTACATAGGAAATGGAGTGGCCAAAGATCTTATAGGAATGACCCTTGGACATGACCAATGGTGAAGGGATTGCCTAAGGGAGTGGGGATTGCTGAATGGAAGGGGATGAAGGGGGGGAAATTGGGAGAACTCTAATAGCATAATCATAAAAACAGAACTTTAAAAAATCTGATCGAGAAAATCTTACTCTTTCGTTTCTTTTTAGATATGAATGTTAGTCTGTATTACAAACAGGTCTGTAAGGGAAAACATGTTAACACAAAAGACCTTAGTGATTTCTGACTAATAAGCGGAGTCCAGCTAAAGAGGTTGCAGAGTAGTCATACAGTTCTTTAGAAGCCTGGATAACATTTTCCTACTGCAGCATTTGCAACTGTAATCAACAAAGCTTTCTACCCCAAGTATTTTTACATTTTTATCCTCACGGTTACAAAGTAACAGCTTTTGGCTAAATGTCGCCCTGGCTGGGTTAAGAAGTTGGTTGGAGCGTCGTCCTGACACCCCAAGGTCCAGGGTTCGATCCCTGGTCAGGGCACATAAAAGAATAAACCAGTGGATGCACGAAGAAGTGGAACAACAAATCCATCTCTCTCTCCGTTCCGTTCTCAAGTCAATAAAATTAAATTACATTTAAAAAAACAACAGTAAGTTACAGAATAATGATTAAGTTATTTTGTGGTGAAATAGTCCCTAATTTTTTTCAATTAACAAGATGTAGTCGGTGCCTCGCAGCTTTGGGTTCTCAGCCGTTTTCTCACCCGTCATTATTGCGTTAACCGCGGATGTAGAACCGCTGACTCTGGGTGTGTTCCCCAGCCAGGACCGTTAAAGAAAGGGGGTTTCTATCCGTTTCCGCAAGAACCCTCTAAAAGAGGAGCTGTGTTTTGGACGGAAGAATAGCCAAGGGAGGAGTCAACCCACAGGAGTGGCTGCAGAGCTACTGCCCTTTCACCTCCAACTCGGGATTCTAACCTTCTTTCCGCAACTCGGAGACGGAGACTCCGGAGGGGCACTCGGGCCCCGGCGCTGCGACGGCTGGCCCGGCGGCGCGGCCGGGCGGGAGCCCGGACTCGGCGCGCAGAGGCCCCGCCCTTCGGGGCTGGATCCCTTCGGGAGGTGGGGCCGGGGGCCGGGTCTCCAGCCGCGGGAAATCCTAAGCCCGCCTCTTCCCCACCCATCTGTTTCTCGCAATGGCCCCTGCACTGCTGCTGGTCCCTGCTGCCCTCGCCTCTTTCATCCTGGCCTTTGGCACGGGAGTGGAGTTCGTGCGCTTCACCTCCCTTCGGCCTCTGCTTGGAGGGATGCCGGAGTCTGGAGGTGCAGGTGAGATGGAGGGGTCGGGGATGAGCTCTGGGGTAGGGAGGTGGAGCCAGAGGAGAGGGAGTGAGGCGGGGCTTGCTAGACAAACGACGGGGAAGGTCCGGGAGAGGGATCTACAACCGAGAAAGGTTCCGAGAAGCTGCTGGAGAAACTAAATTAGGAAGTCAGGGATTCGCCCTTTGGAGAGACAGGATGGTTAGGACTGAGACCAAGGGAAAGGGCGATAAACAGAGCATGTTAAGGAAAGTGCTTTGTAGACAGGACTATGGAGAGGAGATTGATTCGGAAGAGAACATCTGGAGAAGCGAAATCAGAGGGGCAAGGGTGGCCTCTCCTGCTATGCCTTTGTCACCACCCAACAGGAATGGTCTTCAGAGCTCTAAAGGAGGCCTAGGAAAGAGGGAAGAAACAGGGAATGGGGAAGCGAGTTGGGCAAAGACTACAGAGGAAGTTAAGGTTCTTGAGCGCATTCCGGGACATGGCCTGGGACTCCAAGAGATGAGGGTAGGGGGTCCTGTTCTTCTCACTCCCCAACTCCCCCAGGTGCCTACCAGGGATGGCTGGCTGCCTTCCAGGACCGCAGCATTCTTGCTCCTCTGGCCTGGGACCTGGGGCTCCTGCTACTATTTGTGGCACAGCACAGCCTCATGGCAACTGAGACAGTGAAAGTGTGGATGTCCCGGTACTTTGGGGTTCTTCAGAGGTCATTGTACGTGGCGTGCACTGCCCTGGCCTTGCAGGTATGAGGCCCTGGAAGCTAAGTCCCTAAGAGAAACAGTCTGGGAAGGATGCCCTAGATAGCAGGAGCAAGGACCTTAGCCTTCTGATAAAAGTGTGAGTTCAGGAGACCTCAGGGTGTTCGTGACTCTAATCTCAGCTTCCATTCCCCCACAGCACACGCCCTACTTTTTAATCGAGAAGCGTGCCCTGCTTGTCACTCCCCAAGCACGCATGCCATGTGCATTCGCACCTCTGCACTGTGTTCTGTACCGCTTGAGAGCCTCTGCTTAACTCTTCCTAAGCCCTACCCTCTCTTCAGAGCCAAGAGAAGGCTTCCTAGTCAGTATTCGCCTGTCTTCCCAGCGGGGGCTTGGCAAGGGCTACTGTGCACCTCTCTGGTCACCCTCATCCGTTCTGTAAGTCCTCTGGGTAGAGACGGATCATCCTTACATCCTTTGGGCCCCACCAAGCACCCTCCCCGTGCTACACATTTGTTGGTGATGCTCATGGTAAAGGTGGGGAGAGCTGCAAGCCAGTCTCGGGTGGGGGCAGCCTCTGGGTCTAGGTCTCCCAGCCCCTCGTCCTTCCCCAGCTGGTGATGCGATACTGGGAGCCTGTTCCCAGAGGCCCGGTGTTGTGGGCAGCTCGGGCAGAGCCGTGGGCCACCTGGGTGCCCCTCCTGTGCTTTGTGCTTCACGTCATTTCCTGGCTCCTCATCTTCAGCATCCTTCTGGTCTTCGACTACGCGGAGCTCATGGGCCTCAAACAGGTGAGGCTCCCAGGTCCCTACCTTTGGTCCTTTCGAGAACACCTCTTGGCTTTCCAAGGATTTCCCCCCTCCCCCTCCCATGCTCTTCTACCTTGCTCTTGCTTTCAGCTCCCTGCCTTTCTTGTATGAGTCTCACCTCAGCCGTTCTTCAAAGGCCAAAACGTTGGGCCTCCTGAGCCTGTGGACGGTTCATGGCCTGAAGAGGAGGGTCGGGGGCCCAGGACGTGGAAGGGCGGTTCCTGGGCCTGAGTTAGAGCAGGACGGGGCCTAGAAGGGGGGAGAACAGGTGGCTAAGTTAGGACAGGGGCTTGACTCCGCGGCTAAGCTGCCCTCCCGCTCCTAGGTGTACTACCACGTGCTGGGGCTAGGGGAGCCTCTGGCGCTGAAGTCTCCCCGGGCTCTGAGACTCTTCTCCCACCTGCGCCACCCGGTGTGTGTGGAGCTGCTGACAGTGCTGTGGGTGGTGCCCACCCTGGGCACTGACCGGCTCCTCCTCGCTCTCCTCCTCACCCTGTACCTGGGCCTGGCGCACGGACTTGACCAGCAAGACCTATGCTACCTCCGGGCCCAGCTACAGAGAAAACTCCACCTGCTCTCCCGGCCCCAGGAGGGCGAGGCCTATTGAGGAGCTAACCTTGGTTTCAAGCCTTGTACTCCCTCTCCCCCTCAGAATTCAAATCCCTCCACATCCAGGTCTTGGCTGCTGCAGACCAGAGGCCCAGATCCATGGACTGAAGGAACTGGCCCATCCACTCCCCTCCCTGGGTCCATCTCCATAACCTACATCTTATTTTGTGGTACAATAGTCACTAAGTTTCAGGACTTCGAGGTCTGCTTCTCACCAGCCAGGAAGAGGGGGTGGGGGACTTACAGGTCTTCTCAGTTTAGGGCTTGACACCCCCTCCCCAAGCTGCTCAAAAGGAGAAGGGGCCAGCCTGACCACTGCCCTGAAGGAGCCACTCATCTCCGCACCGCAAAGATCCCCTTCTCCTAGGGTCTGCAAGTTTGACAGCAGTGGCTGCCCCTGCAGGCTCCGTGGCTCCCCGGTTCCCACGGGCTGGCCTCTGGCCTCCGAAGGCCCCGCCCCTGGCTTCCGTCCTTGAACTTCGCTGAGGATTCTCCAGCTCTTAATTCCAGTGATTAAGGGCTCCCTGCTCTCCCGGGGCGCGCGCGCAGCGGGACAATAAATCTCGGTCTGCTTTTTCTACCTACGCTGCGCAGCCTGTCCGTGCGCCGAGGGTGCAGGGCGGCGCTGGGGCGACGGCGAGCCGAGCCAGGGCGCGCCGAACTCGCGCCCGAACGGCCACCGCGCCCTCTGGCGACCGTTGGGCGGCGGCCACCCCCCCCCCCCCCGCCCCGCCCGGCGGACCCACCCCGCCCTTCCCGGAGCAGCCCAGCTCGCCTTCCCCCACGTCCCCGAACAACGTGGAGCTCAGGGGAGACGGGAGCTAGAAGAAGTGGGCAGTAGCTCCGGAAGGCGAGCGAGCTTCCGCGGCTGTTGGCTCCCGAGCGCCTCGCCCGCCGTGCCCGTCCCCGTGGACCCCCACTGCCCCGCGGGGCCCGGGCCGACACGCGGGGAGGGGCAGCAGGGGATGGGAAGGGCGGGTCCCGCTCCGAGCGCCGCGGCTTCCTCCCCACGTCCCTTGAGGGGCCTGAGTCACCGGCCGCCGCCCTGGGTCGGCGGGATGGGGGTGGCGGGCGTCCGGACACCTGGGCTTCCCGAGTCCCCGGCCGGAGAGAGGTGAGGGCGCGGGGGGCCCTGCGCGGGCGCGCAGGGGTGGCGGCGGGAACGGGGGAGCCGAGTCCCACGCGCGGCGGGCGGGAGCGAGGCCCCGCCCCCGGCCCCGCCCCCTCCTCGGGCGCCCCCTTCTCCCCATTGTCCTCAGACAAAGCGGTCGCCGCCCCCGCCCCCGCCCGGCCCCAAGGTCTCGGTCTCCGTCCCCCCGGGAGGGCTCCCACTGCGCCCCCCCCCCGGCCCCGGGCCCTGCATCCCTCTCCCGGCCTCTGCGTCTCGCTCCTCCGCCCGGACGCCCGGCCCTCCGCGCCCCCGGCCCCGCAGCGTGTGAGTCGCCCCAGGGCCTCGGGCTTGGGGCGGGCGCCCCCTCGCCGCGCGGGACGCGGGCCGAGCCTCCCCGTGCGGCCCGCGCGGGGCGGGGGTGGGGGCGGCGGGCCGGGGCGGACGGCAGGGTCCCGGGGACGCGCGGCGGCCGGCGCCCGGCTCTGGAAGTCCCCGCGCGGGGCACTTCCCCGGCCCGCCCTGCGCGGGAGGGCGGCGGGGGCGGGGCCCGCACAGCTGGAGGGGGAGCCGGGACCTCCGGGGCCGGGGCGGGGACGCGCCCAGCCGCCTCCCTCCGCGGAGCTTCCTCCGCCCTCCGACCCCCGCTTCCCCGGCCCCCCCCCCCCCCCCCGGGCCTCTCCACTCGCTGCCCCGGCATCCGCCAGGCCCCGCGGCCCCTCTCCTGGCGGGGTCCCCCGGCCACCGTCCCCACCGTCGCGCTCCCGGGGTAGCGGTGCGGCCACCTCGCCCGGCTCTCCACCCCAGCTTCTCCCTTGTCCCGTCCTAGGGACCGTCTCTGACTTCCATCGGCCCTGAGCTGCCGTGTCTGAGTCTCCACTCTTCCTTCGCTGCTTCCCCTGCCCCCATCAACTTGACCTTTTCTTCACTTCCTCGGTTTTCCCCTTTCTCTGTCCTGCCTCGTCCCCTCTTCCCTCCACCCTCCGCCCCACCGCTCCCTCCGCTTCCCGCCCTGCCGTCCCCAGCCTCACCCCCCGGGCCTCTCGGGAGCATCTCCTTTCTGTTCTCTGCCCCCAGTGCTCCCCACCCTCACGGCGACCATGGCCACCATCCCAGACTGGAAGCTACAGCTGCTGGCCCGGCGCCGGCAGGAGGAAGCAGCCGTTCGGGGCCGGGAGAAGGCGGAGAGGGAGCGTCTGTCCCAGATGCCAGCTTGGAAGCGAGGGCTCCTGGAGCGCCGCCGGGCCAAGTTTGGTCTGTCTCCTGGGGAGCCTAGCCCTGAATCTGGGACTACGGAGGCTGGACCTCCAGACCCAGACAAGTCCGCGGTCCTCCTGGAGGCCATCGGCCCAGTGCACCAGAACCGGTTCATTCGGCAGGAGCGCCAGCAGCAGCAGCAGCAGCAGCAGCAGCAGCAGCAGCACCGGAGTGATGAGCTACTTGCAGAAAGGAGGCCTGGGCCTTTGGAGGCCAGGGAGTGGAGACTGAGCCCTGGGGAGATGAGGGATCCAAGCCCCAAGGGAAGAGAGTCTAAGGAAGAGCAGCTCAGTCCCAAGGAAGCCAGAGAGAGATGGCTGGGGGTAGGGGGAGCTGGAGAGTCAAGTCCCAGGCCTTCAGGGGCTCGGGACTGCAGGCAGAGCCCCGGAGAGGCTGCAGACAGGATCTCCAGGCTGTCAGAGGTGCGGAAATGGAGGCTGAGTCCCAGGGAAGCACCAGACCGGGTTCTGAGACTGGCAGAGCCTCAGGGACAAAGCCCTAGGAGAAAAGAGATGGTGGAAAGTACGCTGAGCCCAGCAGAGTCTGATGGTCAGCAGTTGGGCCTGACAGAGGCCCACAGATGGAGGCCTGACTCCATAGAGTCTCGGGAACAAGGCTCGATACAACTGGAGGCATCAGAATGGAGGCTGAGCTTGGGAGAAAGAAAAGACAGCTCAGAGGAATGCGGGAGAAGAGAAGACAGGCCAGCTCCAAGGACGGCTGCAGAAGAGGTTGCAGGGCTGTTTGAGACCCCGGCACGGAGGGCTCCAGACAGCAGCTCTGCAGGAGTACAGGCAGCAGAGCCAGGACCCAGCCCTGTGGAAGATGGCGAGGGGGACTTGAGGCTGACCGAAGGGTGGAGATGGACCCTGTCCTCTGGGAAGGTCCGAGAATGGACACCCAGGGACACAGAGACTCAAACCCAGAAGCCAGCCCCTCCAGAGTCTGCTGAGGAGCATCTGGGGCCTCTTGGTGCTGAGGCTGGAGAAGCAGAGGCTGGAAAGGAGGAGGCAGGAGCTCAGGGCAGGTCTCTGAGCAACCTGCAGAACCGCTGTTCGGTGCCCTGCCCCCTCCCACCAGAGGACGCTGGGACTGGAGGCTCTAGACAGCAGGAAGAGGAAGCTGGGGAACTCCGGCCCCCACCTGCAGCCCCTCTGTCTCCCTCACCCCCGGCCCCACCTGCCCCCCAGTTCCCTGGGGATCCCCTCATGAGCCGGCTGTTCTATGGGGTGAAGGCAGGGCCAGGTGTGGGGCCCCCCCGCCGCAGTGGACACACCTTCACAGTCAACCCAAGGCGGTCTGTGCCCCCGGCAGCCCCTGCCACTCCAGGTGCCACTGACGCCACGGCCCCTGGTGCTGGGAAGAAGCGGTACCCAACTGCTGAGGAAATCTTGGTTCTTGGGGGCTACCTCCGCCTCAGCCGCAGCTGCCTTGTCAAGGGGTCCCCTGAAAGGCACCACAAACAGGTATGGAGCAGCCCAGCCAGACTTCTTCGAAGCCCACTCGCCTGTTCCTTCTGGGCTTTGAACTCGTCTTTTTTGTACTCCTGTGCTCTGGTCTTCCGCTATCGTTAATTCCTGCTGCCGCCCCTTCCCTCTGCAACACCCTTCCTTCTTGTAACCCTCCTTTTTCATTCATTTCCAAGCCCCAAGGATCCTGCCCACAACCGAGTGCTGCCCCTGGGTGGGTCCCTCTCAGGGTGTGCCCTCCACTCCTTCAGGCTCTGAGGTCCCCCCCCCCGATTTCTTTCCCTCTTTTCCTCTGAGTCTGGGACCCAACTTGGGAGACAGGCCAACAACCTTAAATCTGTAACAGCGAGGCCACCAGGGGGAAAGCCCTTCCGCCTTCCAGGGAGCGGATGTGGGGACAGGAAGCCTGGGGAGAAGTGGAGGGGAGACCTGAGTTGGAGGAAGGTCTCACAGTCCAAGGAAGAGGGGACAGAGTTGAGTGGGGACATCCTAGGATGGAGGGGGGACGGGGAACAGAACAGGGCTGACCAAAGAGCAAGTCTGCCCCACGGGAGAGTCCCACACAGAGGCCATTTGGAATAGGTGACCTTGGGGTTGCACACCACCAGCTGGGCCACTGCTTCAGACAGTGCTCCCTTCTCTCGGGACAAGAAAAGCCTTCTCCACTTCCAATATATGCCCTCGCTGTCTTTCTCCCTGGCCTTCCCCTCCCTCCTCAGGACTGGCTCAGCACTCCATTTCCCCCTCTCTTCCTGCAAACCGGGCCTCTCCCTCGTCTTGGGGTAGAAAAGAGAGAAGTGAATTTGGAGGCACTACTGAGAACAGAGTCCAACGGGAGTTGAGGACTGGGCCGAGGGCTGAGACCAGCAGAGGGTCAGAGGTTAAACTGGAATCAGGTTTTACAGAAAAGTGGGAGAAGCTAGGCTGACAGCTCCCCCGGCCTGGTCCCACCCCTACCTCTTCACTAGTCCCTTCCCTTCATACCCGTCTATTTCCAGCTTGAAAAGGAAGGAGAGCCCTCTGCACCTCACATGTGCCCAGAGACAGGGAAGCCCTTCCTAGCCTCCAGTCCTCATCCCACATGTGACGTCCTCAGATCTGGTTTCTGTGTCCGCAGTTTCGGTGGGAAACCACGGGGACGAAACACCTAGATTAAGCGCGGGGTCATTTGATACCCCCATTCATCATCACAAGAAGCTTGAGCTCCCATCCCCGAGCAGTATCCCAAGCCCTCTGACCAAGCAAGGAGGTAGGTCAGGAACCGCCAGGATAAAGTGTTCAGAGAAGTCACTTTCTACTGTTAGTTGGCTTGTGCTTTTCGTGTGGAAAGAGCAGAGGGAGGCATAAAAGTTTGGGACCCAAAGCCGGGGGGGCTGTGGGCTGTGGGACAGGGCCTGTGATGGGGAGCACACCTAGGTCAGGGAGCTGGGGGGCCGGAAGCAGGTCACCCAAACAGGAAGCCTGGGGTGGGGGCCGGAAGGCTGGAGGGGTTGAGGGGGAACTGGGCTCTGGCCCTCCAGGGCTGCTCAGGATGTGGTGAGAAGAAGGAAGCAGAGCTGGGGTGGGGGCGGGAGAGGAGCAGCAGACTTCTCTAGACCCATGCGCCTCCCCTCTGCCCGCTTCCAGCACCAGCCCCTGAGGGCCAGCGTGCCCTGTCCCAGCTCTGCCCAACACCCCCCCCCCCCCCCCCCCCCCCGGCTCAGGGATAGGAGGACCCCATCCCCCACCCCTGCCTGCCCTAAGTAACATTCGCAGGCTAATTCCATCAGTCTTTTTCAGAGAAATCGCAGGCCTGGCACTGGAGGCCAGGGGATGGGCTGTGGCTGGTGCCCTTCCCCACAGGCCTCTCCGCTGAGACACCAGCCCCTCCCCTCTCCAGCCCCCTGTGACCTTATATAGCCGGTGAGAGAAGCCAGTGAGTCACCCACTCTGTGTCCTCCCCCCACCCCTTCCAGGCTGCTCATTCCTGGGAAGCCCAGTCAGAAGTTGCTGGGGTGGGGTAGCTGGGGCAGTGCAGAAGCAGGGTGAGGGGAGTCAAACGTGGACCGAAAGCAGATAAAATGAGTCCTTTTTCGGAGTGGCTTCTGAACTACAGAGCTTGTTATCCTGAAAGGGGATGTGAGAAGAAAATGGAAATGAGTTCTCAGAAGTTTGGGTGCATCTATCAGTAGCAGAACCAGAAGCAGTCCCTTCTGAGAAGCCGGGATGTAAGGGGTCTGGTTGCTGTCACTTGATTCTATCTGTTTCCCACAGGCTGGGGTCGACTGTGTCCAGGCTGCTCCCCCCCATTTCTCCCTCAGCCTTGGCCCTCTGTAGAGACCTCATCTGGGGTGTGCATGAACCCTTGCATGCCCAGTGAAGCAGTTCCCAAGCTCTTGTTGGCAGCAGATACAAGGATAATGAGTTCTCTGATGGGTTAGGAGGCGGTCATGGGGGGGAGGGGGGATAGACAAGGGACAAGAGGAAGCTGGAGGGCCAGGGTGTGAGCGAATGAATGTGCTAACACTACAATTGGGTGACTGGGAGAGAGGGATCTATGAGGATATTTGGGGGAACAGCGTTCCAGGCAGAGGGGAAATAGCCAGAGATAGCAGTGCCCCCAGTGGGCCTGTGTAGCTGGAGTGGAGGGTGGCGCCGTCCTGAAGGATTTGGTCAGGCTCTGGCTTTTGCTCCCAGTGAGATGGGGAGCTGATGCAGGGTTTGGAGCCAAGGAGTGACACCCCGTCAGTTCAGCCTCCTGTGTGGACGAATTCATTAGCAGCCGCCCGTCTGGCCACCCTCCAGGCTTCTCTTCTCACATGCCAGTCCCTTCTGAGATGAGGCGGCAGGGAACCAGACCCCCATTTCTCCACACAGACGCCAGGGAAGGCCTCAGCCGATCGTCTGGACCTTTCCAAGTGATTCGCAGGGAATTCTGTTTGTCTCCGTTGAGGCTTTGGCTCCAGAGTTAATCCCACCCTACCCGTTCCCCGCTGAGCTTCTTGGGAGGGCAAGGAACCGCAGGGAGAACAGCTGGGCTCGGCTCCTTGTGTTTGGGGAGGAGTTTCTATAGTTTCCAGATCTCCTGTCTGGTGTTTTGCCTCCATCTCTGCCTGTCCCTTCCAGTACACCCCCTTCCCTCTCTGCCCTTGTCACCTCTCCCTGCTGCACCTTTCAAGGGCTTATCTTTCATCCTCTGTGTCAGGGGGTAGAGTCTCTATTTCCTTTGGGCCCTACTGTGGGTCTGCGCTGTTTTTGCCTAGGACTCCCTCCCCAGCCACCTCAAATTTCGCCTCCTCCGGGTAGCCTTCCTGATTGCCCCAGGGCGCCCAAAGACTCAGTTCTGATCGCAGGACTTGCTTTTGTTTCCGTGTTTTTAGTTTCTGCTCACGCTTCTGCCCGACACACTCTAAAGTTAGGAACCTTGGTCCTGAATCACTCGCCTCTGCCACCCAGGCCCCCGCCAAAGCTCAGGCCAAAGTCTCATCCCTGGGGACGATGTGATTGAAGAGGGAATACCTGGGGTTGCAGGGCCAGCACCAAAGAGAAACTGGGCCCCGCAGTGGACGGGAGGGCAAAGTCGGCGGGGTGCTCACAGCCAGCCCTGCGCACCTGCGGGGCCGTCTGACCTGCCTCCTCGCCGCTTTCCCGCCCTCCCACCCGTAGCTCAAGATATCCTTCAGCGAGACTGCCCTAGAGACCACGTACCAATACCCCTCCGAGAGCTCGGTGCTGGAGGAGCTGGGCCCGGATCCCGAGGCCCCCGGTGCCCCCAGCGCCCCAGCGGCCCAGCCCGACGAGGACGACGAGGAGGACGAGGAGCCGCAGCCGGAGCTCCGGGGCGGGCTGCGCACCAAGGCGCTGATAGTGGGTGAGCGGGGGCGCCGCCTGGTGTCCAGGGCTGGCACTGCGGTCCCGGAGGAAAGGGGAGGCCAGGGTGGCGCTTGCAGGGCTTGCCAGGCCCTTGGGTTCAACCTGCTTCGTTAACGAAGGCGGAAACCCGGGTCCTGGGAAGCGGAGTGTAGATCGGGTCCCTGGTTTTAAAACCAGGGCTCTTCCTGAGCGCTCAAGTGTGGTTTAAAACACAGGGTTTGGGTCAGCCAGGCCTGAGTTTGAATTCTTTTATGGTTGTGACCTCAGGGAAATAACCTAACCGCTGGCCTCGGTGTATTACTTATGAAACGAGGTTAGTAGCAGCCACCTCCCGGGGTTGTTGAGAGGGTTAAGTAATTTTTATGAAGCACCTAAAACCGTGGCTGAACATTAGATTACCTAACCTCACCTGGAGTTTTAGTGAGATTAAACAAGTTATAAGACACCTGGCACAGAATGTGCGCTGAATCGGTACGGCTGCTGTTACTGGTGGTAGCAAGCACTCGGGACGTGGGAGATACTCTGCTAGGCGGATTCCCTGTGCCCACTGGCCTTCAGTAAGGGGACTCCGTGGGGAGGCAGGAGGCAGAGGCCATTCCTCACTCTCCATACTATTGCCTCCTCTCTCACAGATGAGTCCTGCCGA
The DNA here is from genome assembly GCF_022682495.2 of Desmodus rotundus. Classification (NCBI taxonomy): domain Eukaryota; kingdom Metazoa; phylum Chordata; class Mammalia; order Chiroptera; family Phyllostomidae; genus Desmodus; species Desmodus rotundus. The sequence goes on along the minus strand of NC_071397.1, from coordinate 667,046 downwards.
AGGTGACCCTCTTCCGACACAGGGACATACCTCCCTTCTTCTCGGAACTAAAGACCCTGGATTCCAGAAGGTTCCGAGCAGATGACCCTGAAGATGAGCCTGGCAGGGAAGGGCAGCCGCCATCTTCCAACTTGCTTTCCTCCCCCTGTCTCTGGAGACAGCCCAGACCCCACCCTCACCCGAAGTCCCCAGTGTGAGTGCGTCAGGCGTGCTCGCTCGTGCACCCCAGGTGACCCACAGCCGAGGGGAGAGGGCAGAGCTCCCCGGGGGGTGGAGGTGGAGAACCCTGCTCTTCCCTCAGCCCCTGTTGGGCTCTCAGGATTTAAGCACTCACCTCCCTGGGAGGCTGGCCCTCAGTCCCTTCACAGACACCGTTTCTCCTGTCCTTAGGTCACTGCCCCTTTGTTTACAGCTCCTGCCCCCCCCCCCATCACAGCCTGGTTTACAAACATCCCAGCTCCCACCACACGCCCGAAAGTCCCAGGTTTACAAGCCACACCTCGCACCCCCCCCAAGTCACCTCATTGGGAATGACCTGTAGGTGTGGCTTCCTCCACCTTTGCTTGTGTTACTAGGCCTCAGTTTTCCCCAAGAGAAAAATCAAGGAATCTTAACTCTGTGACCGTATCTGGTTATTTAAGTGGTTCACAAATGAATTAAATTGCAAAGGTGTAGAGTGACTAATGAAGTACCTCAACTCTCCTCCCCTATTTCTCCTTCCTTACCAATTGCCTGTTTTAAAAAAAAAAGACGAAAACAACCTTTCATAATAAAGTGGAGTTCTTTCCAACTTTCCTGCTGCTTCTCCTTTAGAAAAAAAAAAAAAGTATATATAGGGGGATCCTCTGGATTCCTCCTCCCCAGCCTCTGCCATCTCCTATTGGCCAGGAAAGGAACTGGCTGTGGCTGTGGGAGGGGGGAACCATGGGGATGAACCAAGAACTCAGCACCGATGTGTAGAAACGGCGTTGAGAGAGCCCTGCACTTGTTTCTCAAAGGGCTGGTTTGAGGAAGGGCATTTGAAGTGTCTGCTAGACATGGGAGGTGCCGTGAGAATAGACTTTGTTGGTTGGGTTTAACCCTATGCCTGGCACCTAGTTATTTCTAGAATGAATGATTCAACAAATAAGTCAGTAAATGAAAGGAACTGAGAAACTGGAAGCAGAGGACACTCTGAATTGCTAGACTGCGGTGTTGGGAGGCGGCCTGCGGTGCAAGCAGCCAGGCGGTGTGTGGCACTGGTTACACACCCCAAGACTCAGGACCACTCGGTAATCAATGTGAAGAACGCAGTGTGTGCACAGAAGTGCAGTGACTTGGAAAAGGGTCTCCTCTGACAACAGGTTTTCCGAAAGGTTTAAGATCCATTGCTTTGTTGCCCAAGTGTAGGTGATACTGAGAGATTTTCCCATTTCAAAGGATTTCTATCTTCTACAAATGTGGGAGATCTGTCTTTTACTTACCGGGTCAATTCTTTTTTAGTTCTCAGGCTAGTGAAGACGCAGTTGAGTAGTTATGGTCCTATTACTAGAGGATGCTTCTCTCGGCCTAATCAGAGTAGGCTCTCCTTTACTAAAAACAAAATATGTTAGACATATTGATCCAAACATATGCCAGAGGTCTTTAATTTACTAGCAGGGGAATGAGCTTGATGTCAAAAGAATGAGCCAGTTCACAGGGGGTGTGGGTATGGAGGGTAGCAAAATTCTTCTGTTAGCAGCTAATTAGGTAAGATCCTCATCTGTTTCGACCCAAGAAAGTAGAGGCAGGAAGCCCAGAGATGCCAGGGGTGCCCACGGTCCATCTCAGAAACAGGAAAAAAAATGCATCCAAGACGTCGATGATACGGAGTTACCAGTGGCTGTTAATTGGAATAACAATGTTTCATTTCTCAACAATAGTGTCTGACAAGTCCAATTAATCATAAAAGTATGAAGCAGGGTCAAACAGGTCAGACAGCAGAGCACCAATTAACAAGTTCTGCTTAGTTTTATTTTTTTATAGATTTAAAAAAATATTTCCATGTATTGATTTGAGAGTGTGAGAGAAACATTGATCCATTGTTTCGCTTATCTGTGCACTCATTGGTTGGCCCTTGTATGTGCCCTGATTAGAGATCGAACCCGCAACCTTGGCATGCCAGGGCGTTCTGCTTTTTTTTTAAACAGGCTTAACTCACTTTGTTTTCCTTGTATAAAATTATGTGGTGGCCACAGCCAGGGCCCGGGTTCTCTGCACAGACACCCTGGGGCAGGTCTTTACAGGATGGTCACTGAGTTCCTGACCAGGAGACTTGGCGAACACTGTCCTATCCAGAGGTGGCGGGCAAGTGAGAGCTGTAGGTCTTAGAGACGGCATGGAAGGTGGCCTTGGCGAAGTTGCCCAGGGTGGCAGTGCGGTCGTCAATGCCAGCCATCAGCAGCAGCTTCCCGGGCACAGGAGCTGAGACGCCACCAGTGCCCCTGGGGGCAGGCATGAGACGCCCCAGCACAGAGCCACAGCGCCCGGTCACCTTACGAGGGACAGTGTAGGGCTTGCCGATCTCGTTCCCCCAGTAGCCTTGTTGTACAGGGACAGTGTAAAGATTGGCCAGGATGCTGGCCCCAGATATGGCAATGGCTGCTGCTTTTTCATAGGGGACTCAAGAGTTGGAAAATTTTAGTTTAAGGTAAATAGTTACTAAGCCTAGTAGGTAACGCTCATGTTGCAGTTATTATTTCAGGAACTGCGGGTATGGCTCACGCTCCCAAGAGAGACAGCCAGCCTCCTGGGGCACAGCTGGAGACATCCGAGCCACTGTGTTCCGGGGACAGACAGAGGACTGCCCAGCCCCCCAGGGACAGCTAACCGCCCAGGACGAGAACTCCGAAGTTTTTTTCATCTAATTTTCCCTGAGTTTCAAAGCTCCTCACCGCACTCTGTTCACTGTCATAAAAAGGCTGGCTTGAAAGGCAACGTAAGATCGTTAGGGCACAAACCCGCTGTCTTCTCAGGTCGCCGGCCATCCGAATGAGAATGAAGCGCCCATAAAGATTCGCTCCCTGTCTCTGCTTGTTGGGCCTGGCGGGTGACAGCCGGGACACCGGCTTCTCCGGTTTCTCTTTGAGCACTTGACGCCCAGACCAGCGTGCCCAGTGTGGTCCCCAATGGCGACAAATGCCTCGAACCCGGTCCTCTGGCCTGCACATGTCTGCTTTTGCACCCGCGTAATTTTCAAAACCTCGTGCTTGAGGGATGGATGTCCCCAAGAAGAAGTCGATGATCTCGGATTCCTGGATGGGCAGAGAAAAGAGATAGCACTCGGGACTTCATTTTCAGGTCCTTGACCCGGCGGCTAGCTGAGCTCGGTGAAGGGAATGCACTCCTTGTCCTCGTTCTTGCCGCTGCGAGCTCCACCACCTCCAGCCCGACCCTGGCCACTACCTCGGCCCCGGCCCGGGGTGCCGCTGCCAAATCCTCCACCAGAGCCGCTGAGGCCATCCACTCCAGGGCCCCTGGAGCCTCCGGCCCTTCCTCAGCACCGGCACCATCTGCCATTTGGGGTTTCCCGGGGGGGGGGGGGCGGGGGACACGTTGCTTATTTCTAAACAAGCAGCCAGCAGCACATTTCTCTAGCTGTTAGCAAAAAGACAGAACACAATCCGCACATTCCTTAGTTCGGAGATCTTTTAAAACCGCTTTCCGAGATAGCATCTAGAAAAGCAAAGCACCTTCGGTTTTCCCCCCAGAGGTCCTCGCTTGTGCCTAACTTGTACTCACCCCTGCTGCAGAGACGGGTCCTAGCAAAAGACACTTCTAATCAGTATGAGCTAACCTTTACTAAGCATGCATCTGATCTGATTTGCATACACCTTGCATTTCTGGGGGTGGGGTGGGGCGGGGGCATTTCTGGGGGTGGGGTGGGGGGCTCCATAGACCTTACAGAACTTACATATTTATTATGTATTTTATCTGCCCCCTCAAATATAAATTCACCGTCACCGTTCTCCGAGGGAGGTTTTCTTAAAGATTGTATTTATTTGTTTTTAGAGAGAAACATCAATGAGTGGTTGCCTCTTGCACGCCCCCTACTTGCGGCCTGGCCTGCCACCCAGGCATGTGCTCTGCCTGGGGATCGAACCCACAACTCTCCCTCTGGAGCGCCCTTGCGCCGTCCACTGAGCCACACCAGGGAGTGTCGATTGGTTCCTTGCTATATCCCGAGCGACTAAAATGGTATCTAGCACACGTGAGGCGCTCGGCATTCGCTGGGTGAACGGGCGAGTGAAGCACCCACAGGCTGACCGTCAGGGGGCGACAGATACTCCGCAGGGCGGAGATGAAAACGGTTTGCATCTCCAGCTACGACAGGGTTCCGTGAAGTTTGAACTCGCTCGGCCTCCGTAGGGCTCAAGCCGGCGAAACGCGGCCGCTCTCGGCCTCCGCGGTGCGGGAGGAGGGCTTTGGGCTGTGGGGCACGGAACTCTGAAGGACCTAAGGCAGCTCTTTGGCGGAGCTGAGGCTCCGGCCCGCCGCCCTCGGCCTCCGACCCGCCCGGCCGACTGTGCGGCTGCTAGAGACGCTTTTGGGCCGGCCGGGGGAGCGGGGGTCGCCATGACGACTCCGGCGGGGCTGGAGCGCTGGGTGCAGGACGAGCTGCACGCCGTGCTGGGGCTCAGCGAGCGGCACGTGGCCCAGTTCCTGATCGGCACCGCGCAGCGCTGCGGCTCGGCGGAGGAGTTCGTGCAGCGCCTGCGGGACACGGACACGCTGGACGTTAGCGGGCCCGCCCGGGACTTCGCGCTGAGACTCTGGAGCAAGGTCTGGAGGGGCGGGCCGGCGTGGGGGAGGCGGCAGAGGAGGTGCAGCAGGGGAGGGGGCCCTAGGTGGTTTATCCAGGTGTAGCGGTGCTAGCGCTGCTTCCGGGAATTAGGGAATAAGCTCAGTTCGCAGGCACTGAGCCTTTGTCTTCTGCCGCCTGGGCACTGTGCTAGGTGTTGGACGTCCAGCCCAGTGAAGATCGAGGAGGGCCAGGTGTGTTTCTCGAACTTTAACATGCAATACCTTCATCCAGAGCCCGTGTTAAAGGGCAGATTCCGACTCGGTAGCCCTGGGATGCGTGGGGGGTGTCTCAGTTTCTATATTTCTAACAGATCTAACAGGTTTTCCACAGACCACACTTTGAATAGCGAGGCCGTGGAAATGAGGTGTGGGAAGTGCTGTGGGAGCCTGGAACGTGGGCGTGGTGATCAGGAAAAGCAGGTCCAAAGATACTCTGGAATTGTCAGGTAGAGAAGGGGGGAGGAGTAAAGGAATAAAAGGTGAGATCCTGGAGGACAGGACTGTATTTCTTGTCTCGGTATTCCTGCCTCCTAATGGAGCACCTTACGGAGCTTACAGGTCCTCGGAAGATGTACGGTAAGAGTGCAAGTGTTCAGCGTGTTCAGAGAAGGTAAATAGCCTAAGTGGCTGTTCCATCCGGTGCTTAGCGAGAGATGAGTTTAGAATGCAAGTGATAGGAGGTAGAGACTTTACGGCAATCCCTTCCCGGCTGTATCCCTGGAGTCTGGTACAATGCCAGACCTGTGACAGCCTCTGCAAAACGGTTCTGGTAGCACGCCCGCTCTTGTGTGGCTCTGACTCAGACATTGGGAATAACGGAGGCTGAGCGACTGAAAATTGGGTTTGAGAATGTACACTCCATGAGGGCAGGAGTGTCTGTCTCTTCTGGTTATTCCTGTACTCTATTACCTAACAAATCCTGGGACAGGCTTCAGTAAATGTTTGTTAAACGAGTGACTGAGAGGACGTTTAGAAGCTGAGAGTTCCTGTGCAGGCTGATGAACATAGTGTGAGGGAGGCGAGTTGAATATCAAGTCATTCCTTAAATTAGGAAGGGGGCAAAGTGGGTAGAGTTCAGTTGTTCACCTTCCCTCTGTTGACAGGTACCACGGAAGACGGTGGTAGAAAAGCCAGCTCGGGCAGCTGAGCGAGAGGCCCGAGCCCTGCTAGAGAAGAACCAGTCTTATAAGTTGCTGGAAGACAGTGAGGAGAGCAGTGAGGAGATTGTGGGTAGGGCTGGGAACAGTCTCCAGAAGAAGCGTAAAAAACGGAAACACCTCAGGAAAAAATGCCAGAAGGACGAAGAGGAAGAAGAGGAAGAGGTTTCTGAGAAAGGGAAGAAGCCAGGGTGAGTCATAAGTAGGGTGAGAGAGGATGGGGCAGGTGGCTCATAGGAGATAAACCTTCGGGATGCCCTCATTTCCTCCTCTGGCTGGACCGCAGGGGGAGCAAGCAGCAGACAGAGAAGCCGGAGTCGGAGGATGAGTGGGAGCGGACGGAACGAGAGCGCCTTCAGGACCTGGAGGAACGCGATGCCTTCGCGGAGCGGGTCCGGCAGCGGGATAAGGATCGCACCCGCAATGTCCTGGAGCGGTCAGACAAGAAGGTGCGTAGGAACAGCGTGTTCTGTGGTCCCCGGGAAGATCCCTGGGTCAAACCCAAAGGTGGTGTGATTGCAGAGATGGTGATGTCCTGGAAGAGCAGGGAATGCCTCTAGGGGGATGTTCACTGCTGCGGTGGGAGGGTCCCTCTGGGTCCTCCAGCTAAGAACCTGTAATGGTGGAGACTCCTCACTAAGAAGGGGCATTTCTCTTTTTCTGATCTTCACTTGAGAATATGTTTATTGATTTTAGAGAGAGCAGCACTGATGTGCACATTCCCTGACCAGGGATCAAGCCTGCAACCTAGGTACGCGCCCTGACCGGGAATCAAACCCGCGGCATTTTGGTGTACGGGGTGACGCTCCAAACAACGGAGCCACCCGGCCAGGGCGTGAGCAGACGTTTCTTTGTGCTAGGAGACGTCTGAATGGCCACTGTGATTTTGGAGGAGGGATGGCTGCGGCTGTGGGGAGTTTTGGCCTCGCACCCCTCCACTCTTGGTTTCTTCTCCTAGGCCTATGAAGAGGCTCAGAAGCGCCTCAAGATGGCTGAGGAAGACCGGAAGGCCATGGTGAGTCCCCGTGCCCAGGAAGCCAAGATCAGAAGGCAGAAGGAGAGACTTCCTGATGGCACGGTTAGGGGTGGGGAGGGGGACGCGAAGGGAGCGCAGTGAGATTGCTGATGGAGTGTCGGGTCTCGGGGAGAGGGCTCCGTTGGCAGGAGCCTGCTAAGGATGGGCTTGTAAGTTGCAGAGGGAAAGAAGCCACCCAAACCTTCCTTGACTCTTTCAGATCAGATCGTGCTGTGTGTTAGCGAGAGAAATGTGAGGCTTAAGAGATGTAATCGAAAGGCAGCTGGGAGGTGGGGCAGGGTCCCACTGCCCAGGGACAGGCTGACCATTCAGCCTGTGTGCACCATGTCCAAATCCCTTCCTGCCACCTGACCCTCCGACTCCCACGTGTCCTTGTGACCTCCCTCTGTTTCCTGGGTGGTTCTTCCCACTGCACAGGAACAGAGCCCTTGTAAGGACAAACTGGACTTGTTCTGATGTGAGCCTGGCTGGGGCAGGTTTTTCAAAGGCCTGGTCTTTCCAAGTAAGCTCACACTTGGGTTTATCAAAAGAATTTTGAGACTCTTGGTGCCCTAAGAATGGCCTAGCGGCCGTCAGGTGTCTCCTGGCTGACCAGCCGTGTCCTGTCTCCCACCACAAAGTGACTATGGTCAGGGACTTCTGACACATCACTTAGTACTGGGGCAGTGTTTTTATTTGCCTGAATTAATTTTTTTTTCCTTTTTTCAATTGTGAAAACTTTAGGAAAAAAACAGGAAAGTTGAATAGTATAATGAACACTCATAGAGACTATTTGGATTAAAAAATTGTGTGATATTTGCAACGTCTGTGTAAATGTGGGCTTTTCCCCCCTTTTGAACCAGTTAAAAGAGTGTTAGACATCATAGCATTTTACCCCATTGTCATGGACCTTTTAAGAATAAACGCTTTCTCCCCTAAAACCTTGGTGCCGTTGTCGCACCCAAAAGACGAGCAGTAGTTCTCACGTATAAACCAAGAGCCTGTCTGCACTCAGACTCCCCCACGTGCCCCGAGATGTCTTTAATAACTGTTCTTTCCAAAGCAGGACCCAGGAAGAGTCACGCATTGCATTTGGTTGTTAGGTCTCTTAAGTTTCGTTTTCTCTCTTTCTGTCTCATCATGTACCACGTCCTGTGTTCTGGGTTTATCTCATCCTTACCTTGGAGTGGTAAATTCTTCTGTGCCCTGTGCTTTCTTTAAAGTGGAAATCGGGTTTAGAGCTTGTCCAGACTCAGATTAAACAGTCGTGGCAGCGACGCCTCCTGGGTGGCGCCCCGCACTCCCCTTGAGTCCTGTCCAGGGGATGTGCTGCCCAGTCGTGCATCTCCCCGCAGACGTCCTCCTCCAGCAGTCTGTCGTCCAGTGGGCCCAGCGACCACTGTTGGCCCTTCTCTGACTCAGTTATTTCATTGGGGGTCGTAAAATGGAGACTTCTGGATCCTTTCTCACGTAAACAGCTTTTCCTCAAGGACTAGAAACGAACTACAGTTCCTTCTTAACAGGCAGGGCAAGATGTCTGTTTCCTTTTAGTTACTAATTTGCAGAGTAAGAGGTTAGTGTCACAGTCCCCTCACTGGTGACAGAAGTTTTTTCCCATTCTTGGTGTGTACGCATGCCACACTCATGAGTTTTTATTTTTCAATATTTCACAGTTGCGTATTGTTATTCTTTTTGGTACACAATTACCATGGTTTTCTGCCCATACTTTATTCCATTTTTTAAAGATTTTATTAACTTGTTTTTGGAGAGAGAGGAAGGAGGGGAGAGAGGGAGAGACAGGTATGCTGCTGTCCTGCATGCACCCCGACCGGGGACTGAACCCACGACCCCAGCATGTTCCCTGACCGGGAATTGAGTCGGGGAGCCTTCGTTTTGTGGGATGGCGCCTAACGACTGAGTCACACCGGCCAGCGTATGCCCATGTTGTAAAAAGACATCCCTCTCTCGCACCCGTCAGGCTGAAGGAGTGTTTGATTGTGGTTCTCAAATTAAGTCATGGGCGCAAACTGCGTTTTAAGTCTCCATAGAACAAACAAGAAAGGCCCAGCAGTTAAACAGAACCTGAACCTCCAGGGCAGCTACGGCAAGTTTTCGCCGCTGCGGTAGAAAAGCTTGTCTCCATCCAGGGAAGAGACAGGGTGAGGACTGAGAAGGGCCATAAGGGTACGGCCTGTCTTCTGTCTTCTACGGTGTGTCCTGAAAAGCACGTACCAGAGGAAATGGGTAGAAGCGCGATGGCACTCGGTGTGGGGGGCTGTCCCGGACGGCTCAGCACTCCCGTCGCGTCTTGCCTCACAGCCACTCTCTGCTGCCGCCCTTGCCCAAACTGTAGGCATTCCCTTCACAGTCAGGGCGCGTCTGTCTGGGCTGAAGATGCCTCACTGCCGGCGCCTCCGTTGGTTTCCATTTGTCTCACTTGTTCTCAGTTCGAGACCTGTGCTTCCAAATTGCTGGTGTGAGCCCTTTCGTTTTCTCCCTTTTCATAAAAAATGGAAGAGTGAAATGTGAAATATTCAGATAGTTTCCCTCATGCGTTTACACTGACCAAGGTGGTGAAGCTGCTTCAGAGGACCTTCTGGCTGGGTACGCTGCTGGAAGGCGGTGTGTGGGGTCTGCTCGGGGCCTTCGGAGGCCCCGCCTGGGCCTCGCCATTAGGCAAGGCTGCACGTTGCAGGGGAAAGACACAGGGCTGGTGTTTAGGTTCTCGCTCTAGTCTGTCAGGGTCTGTCACTGGTACAAGTAGGTGGGGAAGGGGGTTGCCCTTCCAGCAGGGTGAGGATTTGGCTACCCGGTGCTGACCAGGTCCCTGAGCTGCGGAAGAAATCTCGCCGAGAGTACCTAGCTAAGCGGGAGCGAGAGAAGCTTGAGGACCTGGAGGCTGAACTGGCGGACGAGGAGTTCCTCTTCGGGGACGTGGAGCTGAGCCAGCATGAGCAGCGGGAGCTCAAATACAAGCGGCGAGTGAGGGATCTGGCCCGGGAGTACCGAGCGGCGGGGGAGCAGGAGAAGCTGGAGGCCACCAATCGCTACCACATGCCAGAGGAGACCCGAGGACAGGTGAGGCGAAGAGGCGTCCACCTTAGCCCTGGTCCCCGAGCCAAGGGAGGGAAGGTGTCAGGGAGTTGGGGCTGGCCCCTTCCTTGTCTTCCCTCTCCCAGTGGGCCAGGGTCCTGATGGGGAAGGAGGGCACCGGGCAGAGAGGGCAGCCTGTGTCTTCATGTGTCCTTCTCTGCACAGCCAGCACGGGCTGTGGATCTGGTGGAGGAGGAATCGGGCGCCCCTGGGGAGGAGCAGCGGCGCTGGGAGGAGGCCCGACTGGGGGCTGCCTCCCTGAAGTTTGGGGCCCGAGATGCTGCTTCCCAGGAGCCCAAGTACCAGTTGGTGCTAGAGGAGGAGGAGGCCATTGAGTTCGTCCAGGCCACTCAGCTCCAGGGCGATGAGGTGAGGCAGAGCTCTGGGACTTCGTGACTAGGGTGGGAAGCTGGTCCGGAAGCTCATGCTCCTCTTTCTCCTCCTCAGGAGCCGTCAGCTCCACCCCCTTCCACCCAGGCCCAACAGAAGGAGTCCATCCAGGCCATCCGCCGGAGCCTTCCTGTGTTCCCGTTCCGCGAGGAGCTCCTGGCTGCTATTGCTAATCATCAGGTCCTCATCATCGAGGGCGAGACGGGCTCGGGAAAGACCACCCAAATCCCACAGTATCTGTTTGAGGAGGTGCGTCACCCACATCCCCCCAGCTGCCGGGGTCTCACCCACTGACAAGCACGGTCCCATCAGGGCTCCTTTTCCCTGATGGTGTTAGGTGTCACTCACCTCCACTTTAGTCACTTTCCACTCAGTGGTGAGGTTCTTGAGAATACGGACCATCCTTCTCCCGGTTCGATTCTCACTTCCTGTCACGGTGCCTCTGACTGGTAGGCGTTCTATGTGCGTCCTGGAAGAGAGTGTAGAGAAGTAGACGGTGGGGTGTGTGAACACGGACCCCTCACTCCTGTCCAGCTTGGCCTCTGCTGCTCTGCAGGGTCCAGACATGAGGAGTGAAAGGGTTTGTTTTCCTTCCTTTGTTCCTTCCTTCGTTTCCCATCCCCGTCGCTTCTGAGTCTGCCGCACCTGTTCTGTCCTTTCCCAGCTCGAATCAAGCTGACCCAGAACCTGACTCCCCAGAGGGCTGGGGCTGCCAGGGATGGGTGAGGACCCTTTGGAGGGCCCTGGGTCTGCCATCCTATCCGTGTGCCCTCCCTGTCTGAATCTCAGTGTCAGTCTGTTCCCTCCCTTCCACCTGCCCTGCATTTACAGCCTTGTTCTCTCTCTGGTCCGGGGCCCCAGGACCGTGTTTAGCAGGGGGTCCTTTCTCCTGTCATTCAGGGTTATACCGAGAACGGTATGAAGATTGCCTGCACGCAGCCCAGGAGAGTGGCTGCCATGAGTGTGGCTGCCCGAGTGGCCCGGGAGATGGGTGTAAAGCTTGGGAATGAGGTGAGTTCTGGGGTGACTGATGGGCGGGGGGAGCCCCACGGGTCTAGAACTCTGCCCACACTGCCCTCAGGGCCCCGCAGCCCAGGTCCAGGCACTGGCCCCTGGTCCTCTAGCTCTGCACGCCCCTCAGGGAGCGCCAGCCTACTCCCCATCACTAACGGCCCCGACAGGTTGGCTACAGCATCCGCTTTGAGGACTGCACGTCGGAGCGGACAGTCCTGCGCTATGTGACAGATGGGATGCTTCTCCGAGAGTTCCTCTCGGAGCCTGACCTTGCGAGCTACAGGTACTGGCAGGGTCTAGTGCCCCACAGGAGAGCCGCCTGCTCTCTTCCTGCAGGGCCTGGCGCCCTCCCGCTTTGCGACTTCACATCTGTCCTTAGCTTTGACCTTTCTCTCCTTTCTGCCCCAGCCCCCAGTCAGCTGGGCCACTGTCTTCAGGTGAACCCACCAGTCCTTGCATCTCTGTGACCCTGGCAGTCCTGGAGCTGGCCCCCAGGCACTGTAGACATGGGGCTGGAGGGCAGAAGATATGGAGAGAAAGTCCCTCCTTCCCTTGCCAGTTGTTTCCAGGAGAGTTTAGAAAACAACCAGAACAGTAGGGTGGAGGGGCAGGGACTTGAAAAGCCACGCGAAGGAAACTTAGAATGTTCAGCTTACAGGGGAGAAGCTCAAGGGGGACAGCCTGGTTCCCTCCAGAAGTGTGAAGGGCTCTTACACGGAAAAGGGGTCAGACTGGTTTTGTGTGACCCCAGAGGGCACATCCAGGAACCAGTGTTACTGGGAGAGGCACTTCAGCTCAACACCACGGAGCTGTAGGGGCAGAGAGTGCAGGGGCTGGAACGGCAGTGCGGCACTGGCCCAGCGGAAGCCGGGTGATGCGCACGTGTTGTGGGGCTGGGCCCACTGCGTAGGAGCTTCGAATTTCGGGTCCTAGAGGATCAGAGTGCAGCCATTGGGTAAACATGACGGACCTTTCACAGCACTTGCAGAAATCTCTGAAAGCCCATGGAAGGCTAGCTGATGCAAGAGTATTTGGGGTATGGGACTTTCCCGTGAACCCCAGACTGAAACAGCTGGGAGCTTCACCATCAGGGACAGGGTTAGGCACGAAGGGTGGAGGTTGGGGGTGAGGGCCTAAATGCTTCGCTGCCACCGAAAATCCAAAGACTAAAGCAAGGGGAAAGAAGGTGCACACATATAACTAATTATGAAGACCAGCCTGCACGGGCTTCTACGGTTGGGCCGGAAAGGCTCACTAGTCCTCTCGCCACAAAAGGCAGCAGGCCCAACAGTGCAGCGGCAGCCCCGCAGGGGCCTGGGAGCCTCCAGGCTGTTCTGGTGGCACAGGTCCATCTGTCCATCCCCAGCCAGACGGGGGGCAGCCTTATTGAAAGAGGCCTTTCCCTCTTTTTCTGTTAAAACAGATACTCTTTCTTCTGCCGACTCTAGCAGACTCTTGGCTGTGATCCCAAGGGGATGTCTGATTTGTCTTGGCTTCAACTTCCATCCTCCCAGTGTCGGCAGCTGTTGTTTGCCCAACCGGAGAGTCTGCAGGCATGGTCCTCTCCAACTTTCTGTTGGTCCTGCTGAACTGGGGTGACTGGCTTCTCTTGGAGCCCCCCTCCCACATTCACTCTTGGACTCTGCCTCCATCTGTCCCTTCCCCCAGGGAACTGCAGCGCTCAGCTCTCCTCACTCACTGCTCCCCGTTCCTCCGCAGAGTGGTGATGGTGGACGAGGCTCATGAACGCACCTTGCACACAGACATTCTCTTTGGGCTGATCAAAGATGTTGCTCGCTTCCGACCTGAGCTCAAAGTTCTGGTGGCTTCAGCCACACTGGACACTGCCCGTTTTTCCACCTTCTTTGACGATGCCCCAGTCTTCCGAATCCCTGGACGCAGGTTTCCAGTTGACATCTTCTATACCAAGGTGTCCCCCTCGGGAGGATGGGCTTAAGTGTGAGGCGAGAAGCTGGGGGAGGTTGTCCCAAGGAGGGCAGGGTGGGATGGAGAGGCCAGAGGGGTCCTGGGATAAAGTGTGTGTGGAGCTGGGAGGAGAGGAAGAGGCTTGCCTGAGCAAGTGGCTTTCCTGTGCCCTCTTCTCCACCCCAGGCTCCGGAGGCTGACTACCTGGAAGCCTGTGTAGTGTCTGTGCTACAGATACACGTGACCCAGCCCCCTGGGGATGTCCTAGTGTTCCTGACGGGGCAGGTGAGTGAGGTGGGGGAGGGGCAGTGATGTCTGTCCCAGGGGAGGATGAGGCTGGCACCATGGGCTTTGTGATTCTGGGTTCTTGCTGCTCTCCACCCCAAATCCAGGAGGAGATTGAGGCTGCCTGCGAGATGCTCCAGGATCGCTGTCGCCGCCTGGGCTCCAAAATTAGGGAGCTGCTGGTGCTGCCCATTTATGCCAACCTGCCTTCTGACATGCAGGCCCGCATCTTCCAGCCCACGCCGCAGGGGGCACGGAAGGTAAGCTGCAGAAACCTTTCTTCACCCCTATAGTTCCACAAGTAGGGGAAAGAAAGGGCGTGCCTGCCCTGTGCAAGGTGTCCCCTGGGCACTGCTGCAGCCACAGGCTCAGGAGCAGTCAGCCACTCGCGTCTGGAGAGAGAGGATGAGTACTGCGTGGGCTGAGAGGTAGATGACTACGTGGGGAAGAGGGGTGCCTTTGGTGAACTGGGAGGTGGGGTTTGATTTGCACCTTTAAGAAAAAGGGCAAGGGTGTCAGGAAACCATCAGATGTGTTTGAGGTCAGAGTGCAAGGTTCAGGGGAAGGTTTGTGTGGTAAGGCAGCGCGAGACTAGCCAAAACCAACTTTACACTAGACTAAGGAGGGCCCTGGGCAGCAGCCACTTTCATCGACCAGTATTGACTGGGTTCCTCCCAGGCACTGTTCTGGGGGGTGGGGATGCAGTGGTGAACAAAACAAAGGTCCTGGCCTCGCAGGGCGTCCAGTCTAATGTAAATGAGGAGACAGTGGGCATTTCCCGGTTGCGGCAGGGGCTGCGAAGAGATACAGTGCAGCACAGGAAGTGGAGGCTGACTCAGGACCCAAACTGGCAGGGAGGAGTTTCCGGGAGTGCAGGGAAGCCCCTCCCTCTCCAATGAAGTGGAAGTGATGCAGAAACCCTAACTGGGTGGGGGAGGGAGCCGGGCTGGGGCCCCGGAGAGGAGTGCACCCAGCAGGGGGATGGGCTCTTGCAAAGGACCTGGGCATGCACAGGAGTGCGCCGTGCCTGGCCAGGGAACAGGTTCTGGGGATTTATTTCATTTTTTAAAAGGGGAAGGGAGGGAGAAAGAAAGGGAGAGAAACATCAGTCAGTTGCCTCCTGCGTACCTCCAACTGGGGACCTGGCTCACCACCTAGGCACGGGCCCTGACAAGGAATCAACAGGCGACCTTTTGGTTTGTGGGATGATACCCACTCCACTGAGCCACACCGACCAGGGCGTGGATGTCCATTTTAAAAGGACCATTTTGGGATGCCACGTAACCCAGGCAGGAGTAGAAGCAGGAAGGCTTGTTATTGTTAGGAAGCTTTTGCAGGCAGTAATGTGGGAAGGGGACTATAAAGGGCTGGTGGAGAAGGTGGGGTCAGGGACCAGGTAGCCTCATATCCCGTCTCTGAAAATCCATTCACCCTCTTCTCTGTTTCCGTCCCACATTGTGCTTCTGGGCCCTGTTCCTCCCACCCTTCTCCTGGCCTGTCCCCCTCTCTGACTATGGACACTAACCCCCTCAGCTCCTGCCTCTCATTTGCCCCTGCTTGTCTACTCCACAGCTTCCAGGATTACTTCTTCTGCATAGCCAGGCGGTTGGCTTCACTGAGTGACCCCGTATCCTCTCACCCAGGTGGTTGTGGCGACGAACATTGCCGAGACGTCACTCACCATCGAGGGCATCATTTACGTGCTGGATCCAGGGTTCTGTAAGCAGAAGAGCTACAACCCCCGCACGGGCATGGAGTCACTCACAGTCACACCCTGCAGCAAGGTCAGCCTGGGCTCCAGTAGGGGTCTCTGCAGGGGAGTGGGAGGTGGAATGAGCCCACAGGAAGGTCCCACTCAGAAGCCTGTGGGGGGTTGTTAGAAGATGGAATCACACCCTTCTAGATTTCTTGTATAAATGCTGCTCTTTCTCTTTCCCTCACCCAGTTGTCAGCCAGCCTGCCTCTCCTTTCTTTCCAGGCTTCAGCCAATCAGCGAGCTGGTCGGGCAGGCCGGGTGGCTGCAGGGAAGTGCTTCCGCCTGTATACCGCCTGGGCCTATCAGCACGAGCTGGAGGAGACCACGGTGCCAGAGATCCAAAGGACCAGCCTAGGCAATGTTGTGTTGCTGCTCAAGAGCTTAGGTGAGTGGGTCCCCTGGTTCTCCTGAGAGAGGGAGATGGGGCTGGAGTCACTGGTCTTTGTAAAGGGACTCTGTCCTAACCCCTCATGTTTCTCTGCAGGGATCCATGACCTCATGCACTTTGATTTCCTGGACCCTCCACCATATGAGACCCTGCTGCTGGCTTTGGAGCAGCTGTATGCTCTGGGAGCCCTCAACCACCTCGGGGAGCTCACCACGGTGAGGTGGGAGGGCAGTGGGCTGGGGTAGGATAATGGGGTCAGGGTGACCTCTTGAGTGGCGGGAGGACACCTGAGATAGGACCGGCTTCAGCCCTCTCTCTCCTTAGTCTGGTCGAAAGATGGCAGAGCTGCCCGTGGACCCCATGCTGTCTAAAATGATCCTGGCCTCTGAGAAGTAAGTCCCCCTACTCCATCTGGGCTCCCAGCCCCCAAACTGGCCATTGCTTCTACTGTCTCTGGGGCCGTCTTTGTTTTCTTGCTTTTTCCCTCTGTACCGTATTATTCTTTAACAAGTGGCAGGTTATTAGGGCCAGTAAAAGACACTGTGCTATCCTTGATCATGATATCCAATGGGAAACACATAGAAGATTCAGGGGTGTGAATGGAAGTGGAAGACTTTGCATCTGTGAGGAGTGCTGAGTGAGGGCTGGTACAGGGACTGACCTGTTCCTGAGGCTGCAGACTGGAGCATTAGATGTGGCTGTGGAGGGGCCACCTGTAAATGCTGGAGCTGAACTCAGAAGTCACCACGTGAACTGAAAGGAGCCGGACTGTCCCCAGTGCACTCAGCGCGCACCTGCCCACTGCGGGCTGCTTGGAGCCCTGGTCCTTTCTTTGCGACTCGGTCAGCCTCACTCAGCCCTGCCTCCTTGACCCCGTACTATGCTGCTGCCACCAGATCTAGTCTCTGATTTGTAGCCCTTGTCCTATCAGCAGTCCGCACATGAGGACACGTCCATCGCACGACAGCCCTGCTGTGTGTCTGCTCTCGGGACTGGCTTTGAACTCCCTTGCTTTTCCCTTTCCGCCCCAGGTACAGCTGCTCAGAGGAGATCCTGACAGTGGCTGCCATGCTGTCTGTCAACAACTCCATCTTCTACCGACCCAAGGACAAGGTCGTCCATGCTGACAATGCCCGTGTCAACTTCTTCCTCCCTGGTGGGGACCACTTGGTTTTGCTAAACGTTTATACACAGGTCACTGGGCTTGGGTATTGGGAGGGAGGGAGACATGGGGGACTCTGGTTCTACTGTGTACTTACGCCTCTTCTGAAACCTCTTCGCAGTGGGCTGAGAGTGGTTACTCTTCCCAGTGGTGCTATGAGAACTTCGTCCAGTTCAGATCTATGCGCCGAGCACGGGACGTCCGGGAACAGCTGGAGGGACTCTTGGAGCGGGTGGAAGTTGGTCTCAGTTCCTGCCAGGGGGACTATATCCGTGTGCGCAAGGTCAGCGTTTTTTAACCCTCACTCGAGGATGTGTTTACTGATTTCAGAGAGAGGGGAAGGGGGCAGAGAGAGAAACATTGACTGATGGCCTCCTTACGTGCCAACCAGCAATCGAACCCGTAACCTTTTGGTGTGAGACAGTGCTCCACCTCAGTCAGTTACCCGGCCAGCACACGGCTCGTGTTTTCAGTCCACCCAGAGCCTCCCAAGGAGCACGCCTCCCTCTGGGGCCTTGGCAGCCCCTCTAGCCTCAGACTGTGCCCTCGTCTCCTTGTGGAAGCAGTCGCATCCTGTGCTCTATGCCCAGGCTACTGCAGGTTTCTTCCCAGTGGGTTCTCCACGCACTCCTTACCTTTCTAGTTCTCCTGAAGCCGGAACTAAAAGCAGGGAGTGCATGCTGAGGGTTCCTGAGCGTCTGGCTCTTCCATTGACATCTCTCCTGCCTGCTCCTTAGGCCATCACTGCCGGTTACTTTTACCACACGGCACGGTTGACTCGCAGTGGCTACCGCACGGTGAAGCAACAGCAGACAGTGTTCATTCACCCCAACTCCTCCCTCTTTGAGGAACAGCCTCGCTGGCTGCTCTACCATGAACTAGTCTTGACCACCAAGGAGTTCATGAGACAGGTGAGGGGACCATCCCCTGCCCAGGCAGGTGGTATCCTGGCAAGCTAAAATCCCAGGTTCAGGTTGCTGGGACTGACAGAAAACCAGGAAAACACTGGTTTAAGTTAGGATAAAACAAACACACCCTAACAGCTGACTCAGTGTCTCCTAAGACCTGATCACTGTATGTCTATTCAGCGAACATTTGAATGGCTGTCGTCAGTGTTTGGGTGTTGGGGTGACAACCTGAGTGTACTTTATAGTCTTTATGTTTTTAAGGATTTTTTTTTTTTTTTTTTTTGGAATAGCCTACTTGGAATCCTGAATAACATGTAGAAATGTGACAGCCATTGGGGTGTATAAGGGGGGGACCTAAAAAGACCTGGAATTTAGTTACAAAAAATTGTGTATTTATTCTTACATGTTCAAGCTTTAGTCCCCTTCAAAGTCCTCTCCATTTGATGCAATACATCTATCGAGATGTGTTTTCCACTGCTCAAAAGTTTTTGAACTCATCAATTTTGATGCCTTTTAGTGCTTCTGCCATTTTTTTGTTTCGCCTCTTCCACATCGGCAAAATGAGGACTTTTTCATCCAGGGAGACAAAAAAAAGTTGATTTTTTCCATCTGGGGAAGCAAACAAAATAAAAATTGCTTGGGGTGAGATTGGGTGAATAGGAAGGGTGGGGCACAGGGGTCACGACCTGCAGAACACTCAGTGTGTTTTGGGCAGCTGTCCTTGTAAATCACCAGGCATGAAACGGGCAAATGCATTGACAATCTTGGAAAAAAATTCACTGAAGCCAAACACAGCCTCTAACAGCGTCAGCTGGTACACTGACAACAGATGGGTGCCCAGAACACTCACCCAGTGGGGCAAGCCTGCACTACAACGTGCCCACCCCGCAGAGATAATTTCTGGGGGGTTCGGGGTCCCCTCTCATACAGTGCTAGAGCTCTGTACCTTTCCCTTGGTCCTGCCGCAAGAGAGGGAGGATGTTTTTGAACACACACACATTAGAATCCAGGTTGGAAAGACAGGAACTGTTTTTTTCCCCCCTTCTAGGTATTGGAGATTGAGAGCAGTTGGCTTCTGGAGGTGGCACCCCACTATTATAAGGCCAAGGAACTAGAAGATCCCCATGCTAAGAAAATGCCCAAAAAAACAGGCAAGACACGTGAAGAACTAGGGTAAAGAAACGGGGATATAATCAGGATCCAACACCAGCTCCTCTTCCTTCTACACATTATTTAATATCTATTAATAAAAAGTTTCACAGCTTATGGGAACGTTTGGAATCCAGATAAAGTGACATGGAAATTCAATGTCATATTTTCACTTATACTTTATTATTTACAAATTAAATTACACAACAGCTTTACACAGCATGAGATAAGGAAGCAAAAAGAAGAGGGGAAGCAGCTGGCTGCCTCCACCTCCTCACGTGCATAGCAGTTTTCAGTGCTGCCCCCACCCCAGTTCCTGGATCAGGCTTTGGGACACAGGCGGAAGCTGGGTTCTGGCTCTGACAGCCCCAGAGTCACCAGGGCTCCCACAAGCAGCTTCCTCACAGGTGATGAGGGTGAGTGTGAAGGCATCAGCTGCAGGGAGAAAGGTCAATACCAGTCAGCAGGACGTGCTACCCCTTCAACCTACCACGCTCAGCCCTGGGACTCACTTTGTCCAGGCGATGGCGACAAATGAGGCCGTTGGAATTCAGGTAGAAGGTGGAATAGGCATCAAAGGTCCTGGTGGAGGAAGAGAGGCTTACTGAGGGGTAAGCTAACTGATCCCAAAGTTTAATTCAAGCATTTGTTTAAACTAGCAGGTCCTTAACTGTGCTACACATGAGATTGTCGGGGACTCTGAAAACCCCGATGCCCGGGATGTACCCTGTCCCAATTAAACCAGAATGTCTGGCGCCAATGACTCACTGGTGTGGGGCAACTTAACCATTTCTTGGGACTGTACTTAGTCAGAAACTTACCAAATACTTTACCTAAGGTTGTGAGGCTCCATTACAAGGCAGGATTCTTTCTTTAATTTTGACTTTCAGAGTATGTTTATTAAAGCTCGGCACAGTGAAACAAGGAAGGGTTTAGGATGGAAGAAGCCTAGGTGGGGTTCCTAGCTCCCTGGGAAGTCAGAGAAAAGGTGGCTTTGGGGACAGACAAGGCCAGGGGGTAGCCTGGGATGAGCTGCCACCGCCCATTGCTCCCCTAGTTGCCAGTCTCCTTGTGTCCTTTAGAGTTTAGGAGATGTGTGCCTTTGGGGGAAGAATAGAGGGAAGGAAAAGGTGTGGGCATGCTCCTGGGAAGGAGCGCTCACCAGCAGAAATTTTCATTTGTTTGGTAAGTACTTGAACACCTACTATGTGCCAGGTAATATGCTTGAGTTCGGATTCCCCAATGTACTCAAAGTCCCTACTTCTGTTATATTAAAATAGACTAAAATAAGATCCCTGTGCTCAAGGAAGCTGCAGCCAAGTCAGTCAGATGAAGGATTTTCCGGGACACCAGACCATCGCTCCTAAAATGGTACGTTAGGAAATGGATTTTAGTGTGTGGGCCCTTCCGCACTTCTCTTACCGGTAAAGCTCTTCCTTATCACGCCTGTAGAAACGCAGGAAGAGCATGTGGATGGGCAGCCCCATGAGCCTCCAACGGGCTTGCAGGGTCCAGTTCTCGGGGTGGCGGGTCAACTGTAGAACCTCCAACTGAAGTTGTGCGAAATAGTTCCAGGCCAGGAAGCGGCAGAGGGTCAGTGACAGAATATACCACGTGCGGCCCCTGTGCAGAAGGGACGAGGAAGAAATCTCACGATGGCAGAATCGGAAAGCAAACTGGCCTCTCAAGGATAGGAGACTGTTGTAGGGAAGCAGCAGAGTACCTTCTCCAGCAACGGAAGGGGTCGGGTATCTCCCCACCACCACGCCCAGGGCTGGATTCTCACTTGGTACGGATGTTCAGGATCTCGTTGATGAACTCCACGTCCGAGGAGTAGAGACTGTAGTCGTGGGACTGAAGGAGCAGCGTGGGGAGCTAGGTGGAAGGAGGAAGCATCAACCCAGTGGGAAAGAAAAGGTGATCCTATTTCTCAGTTTTCTATTTTAGTACTTCCTTATTCCTCTCTGAGTGAAAGGTCATCTCTGTGTCATGCTTAACATTCCTTAATCCACACATAGGACTGTTTTCCTTAGGAAATGTTTGCAACATATTTCTGTGCGTGCCTTGTGGTTCCAGGAAAGAATCTAGTTGACTAATCCTTTACTTCCAAGTGTTACCTGCATTCTTTCCCATTGTGGATGAAGGTCACTTCTGATCTGACTTACCTCTCGTCTCAGTCTTTCATACATGACAGCCAGGTGCTCCTCCATACTCGGATCTCCAGATGGAGTGGCAGGGGAAGGGCGGGCAGTCACAGGGGCTTGGAAAGATATCAAAGCCCCAGGATAGGGGCACGAAGGTCCCTCAAATAGGCTCCTGAGTCCATCCAGGCAGCCACTATGCAAGTCAGGTCCTGGTCCCTCCTCCCCCTTTCCTGGAGGGTGAACCACCCATGGTGAGCTGAGGGCCTGGACCTGAAGGGGAGGTGGTGGGGGAGCCCAGGGAAGCAGCCAAGTGGGAGGGCGTGGGACTGGGGGCGAGCAGAGAAGAGAAGATGGAGAAGCGGAAGTCATGGAGTGGGGCCACAGGGGTGGGAATGGCAGAGCCCATGGAGAAAGCTGGTCCTGAGGAGGAAGAACCAAAATGAAAAAGGTAAGAATCCTGCCTAATGGCCCTTCATCCAAGATGCTGATAAACACACTCCTAATCCCACCTGCTGCTCCTGACAGAAGCGATGGAATTACTAGACAGGAGGGGATGCATTCACCTCCATCTCCAGAAGGAAAGTTTCCTATGGCAAGCACCTCCCCCAAACATGAGCAAATACCTTTACATTTAAGATTCCAATACTTTGGGGAGCAGTTCCACCTCTCAGGGCAAGGATCACATACATGTTTGAAGCATGAACACATGAACGAATAGCAGGTTTCATTTGCCCTGGGGATGAAATGATGTGGCCTGTACCACACTCCACGATCAAGTGTGAGAGGCAGATGTTGTAGAGAGGAAAAATCCAACTGGAACGGCGGACCCTTCTCTTGAGTACCAAGACTATTCGGACCCGTAGGCACTCTCGTCCTCTATGCCTCAGTTTCCAGTAAATGCCCTCTTATGAACGAGGACGATGAAGTCACACTGGGTTATTATACTATATGAAATAATAAAGTAAAACTTTGCGACTTACAAAGTATTCCACAAACACAAGCTATCATCTCGAGCCCCACTAATGACACAAACAAGCCCAGGATACTGAAAGGATGAACAGCTGAAAACAGGACGAGCAGGAGGTCACCTAAAGTCAGGCCTGACCCGAGGCCCTCAGCTTCCCCAGGAACTGTAGGGGTCATTCCGGAAAACGAGTGGGCCGCATGGGCTCTGTCCCCGAGGCGCCGTCCCCCGCCGTGGGCATGGCCATCTTTCCCACCCCGGATCAGGGGCCCAAGCCGGCCTGGCCGATATCAGGGTGCAAGATGCGCGGGCTGCGAATCTCTCCGCCCCCTGCCCTTCAAATCACCTCGAGACACAATCGTGGAGACGCAGGCGTAGTGCGGTCGCGCCCTGCCACCCCACCTTCAACCCTGCCTGCCCACCCAGACCTGGCAGAAAAGATGTTTCGTGCGTAACACGGCTGACAGCACCGCCTCCTTGGTCCGCGCGACCCCAGGCCCTCCTGGTACCCTCCCGCCGGCCAGAGGTGAGACCCGGCGGTGGGATGTCAATGCGCCTGCGCAGAACGGGGCGCGCGCTCCGCCTCTCGTGCGGGCTCTGAAGAGGGTCTCTCCCCGCCCCCTCCACTCGCGCTGCTTCCCCTCCTCTCACCTGGGGGCGAGCCTGGTAGGCGCGGAGGCAGGGGCCGAGAAGCCTGGCTGCCCCCCTGCCGGGCTGGTACATGATATTCCGGAAGCAGAGAGAGCGCCTACCAAGTGGGGCCTCTGGCCTCCTCACGGACGAGCGTGCCCCTGCGCCGGCTTCTTGAAGGGGAAAGGAGGGGTGGAAGAGTTCAGGAACTGGGGAGGGAAACAGATGTTGCGCGCTCGCGTACTGCGGAGGGATCTGGGGAGGCGCTGAGGCCCCGGTCCGCTGGAAGTGCGCCTGCGCAGTGAGTTAGCGGCCGCGAGCTCCGCTCACTCACCTGGGGTGCTTGCGCAAAATGCTGGGCGAGGTGGGCTAAAATGGGTGCAGTGAGTGGGGTGATACTGAAAAAAACGACAGTTAAGTTTCTCAGTAGCTCTCGTGATAAGAATACTTTATTGCTGTCGTTAAAATAAGATACAAATGATCTAGCACTGCTAAGAAAGCCTGTTGAATGAACGGATGAATGAATACGTGTACGGTATTATGAAGGCGGGCGTTGGCTGCCCCCTGTAGTGAGAGAAATAATACTTTGAAGGTGTGACAGGGCCGCAGTCACCAAGGCCTGGTGCTGCGACGTTCCTGCAACTCTCGAATGAACCTGGCGTTGAACAAGTCCCCAGCCATTGTCCAGTACTGGGCTGGTGGGGCCTGGGCCTGTGGAGGAGCTGTGTGCAAGGGCTCCTTTCCATCCCCATGCTGTGACGAGCCCTGCTCGTCACTGGCGGACCTGGTAGGTAGGAGGGCGATGGAGAGTGGGGGTCACAGAGGCACTCAAGTGGAATTAAGATCAGAGTCTCGGGGTCTGCCTGGCTCCTAAGCAGAGGACAAAATGATGGGGCGTGAAGCTGGAACCACTGGTGTTGCGTCCAAACTTGAAACCCCTCAGTGCCAAAGGGAAGTACCAGAGTTGAACTTACGGGGAAACAGGCTTTAGGATGTTAAGTAGAAGGATTTAGAGGGGGCGGGGGGTAGCGTCCAGTTGGGAGAATAAGATTTCAGAGGAAGGAGCTGAGAGTGATGTTAAGAAAGACAAACAGGTGCTGGGAGGCTGGCAGGGAAGGGGATCAGGCCTCACCTATTCTCTGTTTCCTGTTCCCCCTGCTTCCATTCTAGGTTGCCTGTGGAAATGCCACACATGTGCTTGGGAAAGCTGGAGAAGAGAGTGAATATAGCCTGCTTGATTTGAGGATAAGGAGGGATGAATACTTACCTATGTTGGGGGATGAGGAATTCAGCCCCCCATGGCGGCTGTAGCAGCAGCTTTGGGCTACCAGCCCTGGGGGAGTCCCCCTGCAGAAGAAATGGGAGATGATAGGGAAGAGGCTACAGGGTGAAGGATGAGTGGGTGGAAAGATGAGAGGAATCAAGGAATAGCACAGGGCACAGAGAGATAATTATCCGTCCTTGGGGGAGTTTAATCTAAGCTGGGCCCCAGAAAAGGGGAGGCCATCCATTTTATACCCCAAGATTTTCTGGAGCAACCCTGACTTGTTGTGTTACTATCTGTAGTTGGAATGTGTTAAAAGCGAGGCTGAAAGTATGTGGTGCATTTAGCCCCCACAAAAACAGACAAAACCAAGTTGTTGGACAAAGTGCCCTGATGTTTTGTTTGGAAAACGTGGCAGTAGCAAAGGTGATGTAGGAAGGGAGGGAGCCTTTGACGAGAGGCGACAGAATGTGTTGGGCACTCAGCAGACGTCAGGGACTGCCTTGGGAGGGGTCCAAGTGTTTGGTGGGGGGAAGGCAGGAATCAGAGTGTAAAGAGGAATCCAGGGACCAGTTAGGGGAGGGTTACAGGAAGGCAATCGGTGGATCCCAGGGACACTGGTAAACCTTGACATCGCAGCCAGGGCCGGCCTGGGCGCAGGCAGAAGCCCCTGGGGAGAGCCAGAGTTTCCGGAGGGGACGGGGCAGTAGACCTAGAAGCCCACACAGAGGGGTCCAGCAACTACGGGAGGGGAGACGGAAGCCACAGGAGAAGGCCCAGCAGTGAAGGTGGGGAAGGGAGGAGCAGCAGACCCTGCAAGGGGAGCGCTGAGACTCCTTGCTAGAAGATCTACAGATCTCAGCAGTGAGGAAGATGGGAGGGACAGAGATGCCTTAGAACCCAGGAAAATAAGGTAACACACAAATGAAGCTGAAGCTTTAAGTTGGTTTTTAGGGTGTTTTCTTTTTCATTGAAAATGTCCATTTAAAAAACACAAAGGAATTCACACTTTATTCAGACAATACTGAGAAGGAGAAGAAAAAGGAAGAATGAGTAGGGAGAAAGGGAGATCCTGCTCCCAAGGATTTGGGGGAATGCAGTGGGAGTACCTGGTCTACCACAGAGGGGAGGGAGGGGAGGATGTGTTGCACCATGGGTATGGAGCAGAAAAAGAGGTTCTTGCTGTGGGGGGGTGGGGGGGAGGCCAGAGAGGAGTTCCCCTTCCTCTCAAGACAATCTCACAAGACAGGAATATCATCAGCATCTAGCTACTGGGGAGGGAGGGACCTGGGAGCTAACAGAGCCTCAAGACTCAGGCTTATGTTTTAAAATATGGCAAAGAGTGATCCCGGGGTGCTTGCTGGGATCTACTGCCAAGAAACAGCCCCTCAGAGAACCTGGGTCTGGGGGAGCAGTGGTGTCTTCACAAGTGCGGTGAGTCTTTGGAGCCCCGAAGCAGACACCAGCTGAGGGGCTCGCTGACACACAGGACATGTGGTGAAGAGCTCAGCAATGTCGAGTGGTCCCCGTTTGGAGCTGTAAGTCCCTGCCCTACCTAACTGGAGTGCTCCGAAGCGGGTCTCACCGGCTGGCGTCAGCACGCTGGAAGTAAGTATGTTAGGTAGCAGAAGCGGTGTGAGGGCCACCAGGAGACACTGCAGAGTGAACGTGGGATTTACTCCATGGACAAGATTCCTCAAAAGGGTTCTCTAGCAGTGGAGGCCCTTGGACCTTCCATGGTACTCTGGAGTCTGACCGCAAGCCAGAGTGTGCTTATCCGGATGGTTAGTTAAGCACACAACCAAGGAGTCTGGCAGCAATTCAGACTGTGGGAGTGTTCAGAGACCAAGTTAAGAGAGAAGGGATGCAGTTTCTGGCAAGAAACGCTACAAAGTATTTGGCCATTTGGGACCCTGACAACCCAGTTATCCAAGAAAGGGGAAGAGGGAACCCTGTGGACTCTGTCAGGTCCCACTGGATCCTGGAGGAAGCACTGGAAGAGCAGGTCTGGGGTTCTCGGGGAGAGGGTCTCTGCCCGCCCAAGGTCTCCGGGGAGGGGAGCAGGTTAGCTGTCGGTCAGTATCGACTCTCCTCAGAGCGGGGAAGGGAGCTGTGAAAGGGTGTATGGACAGGAGGCAGGGAGAGGAAAAGTGGGGAAAGAGAGAAAACAGAGAAGTCAGAAATGAAGAGGAAGCTAGGGAGAAAAATACAAGAGATGCCTACTCTCTGCCTGCTCGACAGGCCGCTGCCACACAAGGCACTGACGTGGGGCCATCAGCTCCCCAGGGTCAGAGACACTGCGCCTCCCGGCAGGTGTCACAGCAAGATTTCCCCTAACTGGGAAGTTCAGTTCCGTCCACCCATGGAGCTGGGCTCTTCCTACATTTCCTCCCAACTCTCACTGTAAAGCTGGGGTCCCTAAACTCTATTCAGATGCCCTGTTCTGCCCCCCACCGTCAGTTACTTCCATACCACTCCCACAAATATTTCCCAATATACTCTCCAATCCACCTGTCCTCTCTCTTTATGCCTCTTGACTCGAGTTGCCCTTTGCCATTTCTAATACTCTTTGATGGTCTCGAGGCTCCCCACCCGTCCAACTTCCATTACCTGGTGCGGCGACGCTGGGCTGAGCTGCCGGCAGGGTCGGTAGCCAGCAGAAGCCGGGCAGTAGGGTGGGGGGGACAGAGGCGCAAGGACCGCAGCAGCTCCTGCTCTGGCACAAAGGGGCGGAGGGGACCCCGTTCTGGTGAGTTTCCCAGGCTGCTGGAGCGGGGGGGGCGGGTGGACTGGAGGTGTAGCTCGGCGAGGGGCTCTGTTTAGGGGCCAAGGAGGCTCCACAGCTACCTTCAGAACTGGGGAGAGGGAGGAGGATAAAGAACAAGACAGCAAAGATTAGTGTAGAAAAGAAAAATCAGAGCCTTTAGAGAGAATGAATTCTTCCTGAGTTAGGGTACCCCAAACCCAGACACCCCACCCCAGTCTTACATTCTCGGTCGCTAGAGGAGTATGGCTTGATGTCTCCCTCTGCTCTCTTGGGTGGCAGCTTCCTGGCTGGAGCTGATGGTGGAGAAGACACAGGCAAGGTAAGCATTTGGAGACACACTTTGTAGTCCTCCTCCTGGCCACTACGAGCCCAGACTTCTAATCCTTGACACCACCGTTCCTTCTGGGAAAGGACAAGAGTTCGGCTCCACCACAGAAAGAAGCACCTCCGTGGCAATATCATCACACCACAAGGGAACTGGGAAGAATGCTGGGGCACTTCTGAGGAGAGCCAGGAGGAGTAAGCCAAGCACAGAGTTAGGGGGAACAATCCAGGAGAAGGGTGGCCAAGGGAAGCAAGCTCTTACTGTCAGTGGGTGCTCTCAGGCCCCGCTGGGGTTCTGGGACAGTGGAATGGTCCCAGCCGGGCCAACAAGGACCCTGGGTCCCTCTAGATGAGATGGACAAAGTCCTTGGTTAATCAGAAATTGCTTTAGAGAGGTTAGGAGAGGCTGGGTTGGGGCAGAACCTCTCCTTCTGGTGCAAAGATGGGAAGAGATGTTTTATTAGGAAAAAAAAGGATGAGGAGAAAACATAGATATCTGGAAGGGAGTTATGAGAGTAAATGGGATGCTAACACATGTCCAAGGCTCTGCCTCTCATCCCCTCACTACTCTACTTGTTCCCTCCCTTCCCCCTCAAGGGGTTTTCCATCATGTGCAGCAAATGAGACCTCAGTGAGGTCTCAAAGCTCATCCATTTAAGCTTTATCCACAGCCCCCAACTGCAGTCCTGAGTCCTCACTTTCCTTACTGGATCTCAGTCCCTCTCATAGCCTGTCCATCAGCAGGGGCTGGGTGAGGGAAGCCTTGGAAACCAAAGCAACTCATGGAAATGAACTGCCCCTCAGTGCCTGGCACTGGTTGAAGCTGACTGTTGAGTGATTGTCCCTCCCTTTCCTGGCCACGGAGGAGGTGTGAGCTGGCCACAGAGCCGCTGAGAAGAGTGGCCCTTCCGTGCAGCACGCGCTGCACAGCTGGCAGACCGCTGGGCCTTCCCACCGTTGGGAAGCAGTGAGGCGGGAGTAGGGCTCAGACTGGCAGGGAGCATGTGTGCATGAAGAGGAAGTGGGGAACTGGGTCAGCATTTCTGTGCCTGCTAGGTCTGGTTTCTTGAGATCCGTTTCATTATTTGGTTGGAGATGTTATAAATTCTGAGCATTATCTTCTAAAACTAGTATTTAAACTTTGGGCCATTCACGTCAATATTCTTTGACTGGCAATGGAAGGGCTTGACTGCACTTGACTGTCCCTCGCTGACTGACAGAAACCTGAGGGGTTTACAAAGGAATGTGACTCTGGCCTATGTTTATGGACCTGAAGCAACACAAGGCTCCATCAACATTCATTGTCAAAAAGGCTCCCAATAAGCTCGCTTAGTTAAAAGTCTTGACAAGTTCAGCCCTGGCTGGTGTGGCTCAGTGGATTGAGCACCAGCCTGTGAACCAAAGGGTCACCAGTTTGATTCCCAGTCAGGGCACATGCCTGGGTTGCGAGCCAGATGCCCAGTTGGGGGCGCTCAAGAGGCAACCACACACTGATGTTGTCTCTCCCTCTCTTTCTCTCTCTCTTTCCCTCTCTAAAGATAAAAAAAAGTCTTAGCAAGTTCGAATGCACTGAGCTCCCATAATGGCAAAGGCAAATGGGTGACGACTGCGGGAGACTTGGGTCGCTTTAGAATTTTCCCACATTGCCTACAGACCACACTCGTGCTCTGTGGCCTCCACAGTAATGAGCCACCATAGCGCTACAGTCCCGCCAGTTCAGTGCAGCTTTACCAGCAGGTGTAGGATCAACCACAGCAGCGCCGGAGTGCCGAGTTGCCCTCAGAGAGGGAGCAGGGGGCCCTGTGAGGAAGCAAGCGGTGGTGCCCCTCAGTGAGGGGACCAGTGGGACCAAGAACCCACCTCTTTTCGTTCCCTCACCCCAACTACCTGACCAACACACAGGGTGAGAAGACTTACGATGCTGATGGGCAAAGAAGCCCTCGAAGATCACAAAGTTGTTCACCTGTAAGACAAAACAAGCAAAATACAATTGTCCATTCAGCTACTCAGCATACTTGGGTACAGAACTCTGCTAGAAAAACCACAGTGGGAGGGACAGAAGCCAGCCTCCCTAGTCCTCTTGACAGTCTCAAACACTCAGACCCTGACAAGCTGAACCCAGAGTTGATACGGAATTGCAAAGGACCTCAAATAGCCAAACAACCTGGAAAAAGAAGAATGAAGTTGGAGGATTCACACTTCTGATTTCAATACTACAAATCCAAAGTAATCATAGCGGTGTGGTAGAGGCCATAGAGACCAATAGAGAAAACAGTCCAGAAGCACAACCTTGACGCCAAGACCACTCAATGGGGAAAGAATAGTCTCTCCAACAAACAGTGCTTGGACGGCTGAAAACCCGTGTGCAAGACAATGAAGTTGGACCGCTATTTCACCCCACAGACAAGAAAAAGAACACTAAAAATGGACCTAGTTCTTTTAAGAACTAAAACTATGAAACCCATGGAGGGAAACATTGAGGAAAATTATGACTTTGGATTAGACAATGTCTTAAATATGACATCAAAAGCACAAATAAAAGGAAAAACAGATAAACTGTACTTCATCAAAAGACACTATCAAGAAAATGAAAAGACAACCCATAAACAAAATAGAACAAAATATTTGCAAATCATACATTTGATAAGGATGTTGTATCTAGATATATAAAGAACTCCTACACCTCAAAGAGAAAAAACGTAATTTAAAAATTGGCATGGGACTTGAATAAACATTTCTCTAAAGAAAATATTTAAATGGCCAGTAAGCACCTGGAAAGATGCTCACTATCATTAGTCATTAGGGAGATGCAAATCAAAAACCACAAAAAGATACTACTTCATACCCACTAGGATGATTATTTTTTTAAAGAGGAAAATAACATGCTTATGAGGCTGTTGAGAAATTGAAACACTTATCCATTGCTGGAGGAAATGTAAAATGTAGTTACTGGAAAAACAGCTTGTTCTTCAAAAAGTGAAACAAATAATTATCATATGGCCCTGGCTGGTGTGGCTCAGTGGGTTGGAGCATCATCCCATTGACCAAAAGGTCGCAGGTTTGACTCCCAGTCAGGGCACATACCTAGGTTTTGGGTTTGATCGCTGGCTGGAGCACATATGATCCTCTGTCCGTGTGCATATGGGAGGCAACCAATTGATGCTTCTCTCTCACATCGATCTTTCCCTTTCTCTCTCCCTCTCTACAAGCAACGAGAAATCGAGTGAGGATTAAAAAAAAGAAGAAGAAAAAAGGGTTAGGATATGGCCAGCAATTCCACTTTTAGGTATATACCCAAAAGAACTGAAAATACAAGTGCAAACAAAATCTTACACACAACAGCCCTGGCTGGTATGGCTCAGTGGGTGGAGCACTGGCCTGTGACCAAGGTCCCCAGTAGGGGGTGCACAAGAGGCAACTACACATTCATGTTTCTCTCCCTTCCCCTCTGTCTAAAAATCAATCGATAAAAAATCTTTTAAGAAACCCCTAAAATCTTATACACAAATGGACAAAAGTGGAAACAATCAGCTGATAAATGGATAAACAAAATGGAGTATAATCCATATAATGGAATATTATTCAGACATAAAAAGAAGTGAAGCACAGCTCCGATCGGTGTGGCTCAGTCGGGTGTCATCCCGCAAAGCAAAGGTCACCAGTTCGATTCCTGGTCAGCAGGGCACATGCCCGGGTTGCAGGTTTGGTCTCCAGTCTGGGTGCATGAGAGGCAACCAATCGATGTTTCTCTCCCTTTCTCCCTCCCTTCCCCTCTCTCTAAAAATAAGTAAAATCTTTTTTAAAAAAGGGAATGAAGTACTGATATAGGCTACAACATAGATGAACCTCCTGAAAACATTATACTAAATGAAAGCCAAACATAAAAGACACATGTTGTGTAATTTCATTTACATAAAATGTCCAAAATAAGCAATTCCATAGAGTAGATTAGTAGCTAAGAGGGGCTGGGGAAGAGGAATGGGGAGTGACTGCTTAGTGAAATGTTCTGGAATTGGACAGTGGTAGTAATTACACAAGGTGAATATACTAAAAACCACTCAATTACTTTTTTTTAAAAAAGATTTTATTTATTTATTGAGAGAGGGGGAGGGAAGGGGGAGGGGGAGAGAAACATCAATGAGTGGTTGCTGCTTATACTCCCCCTACTGGGGACCTGGCCTGCAATGGAGGCATGTGCCGTGACTGGGAATTAAACTGACGACACTTTGGTTCTCAGTCTGGTGCTGAATCCACTGAGCCACACCAGTCAGGGTGAATTGTACATTTTAGTTAAAAAAGTGAATTTTGTCAAGAGCCTGTACCGTTTTAGGCTCTCCCAGGACCCATTCAAATGAAAACAGAGCACAAAATTTCAAGGAAGGCACACAGAGCTGTCTAAACAACACCCACAGATAAGGCCACATGAGTTAAGGATACAAATACTGAGAACTAAGATTTTAAGTAGGGTTCAGACAGGTGGGGTTGTGAGGGAAGAGATGCTGGAAGACAGGGTACCACGTTGATATCTAATAATTGATCATTTTAGAGTGATTTCATTATGTTATCACATTCAATTTGGCCTTCACAACAATTCTAGTTTAAAAAAACAGTAAAAAAAGACCCTGGCTGGTGTGTGGCTCAGTGGACTGAGTGCCATCCTGTGAACCGAAATGTTGCTGGTTTGATTCCCGGGCAGGGCACATGCCTGGGTTGTGGGCCAGGTCCCCAGCTGAGGGCATGTGACAAGCGACCGATCAATGTATCTCTCTTACAACAATGTTTTTCTCCTTCTCTCCCTCCCTGACTCTCTCTCTCTAAAAAAGTAGAATTAAAAGGAAAGCCATTAAAAATAATAAAAATACAAAACAGTACAAGACTTGGACTCTTTCTCATGGTGCCTTGGAGGCTGTCAGCTGCTTCAGGATGAAGCTGAACATCTCTTTCTTAGCCACTGGCTGCCAGAAACTCATGGAAGTGGACAATGAATGCAAACACAGTACCTTTTGTGAGAAGCTTATGCCACAGAAGTTGCTGCTGTTGCTCTGGGTGAAGAGTGGAAGAGTTTTGTGGTTTGAATCAGTGGTGGGAAGGACAAACGAGGTTTCCCTATGAAGCAGGGTGTCTTGACCCATGGCCGTGTCCGCCTGCTGCTGAGCAAGGGGCATTCCTGTTACAGACCAAGGACTGGAGAGCGAAAGCGCCAGTCTGTTCGGGGTTGCATTGTGAACACCAATCTCTGTGTTCTCAACTTGGTTATTGTAAACAGAAAAAAAAGGGGAGGAAGACATTCCTGGTCTCACTGATACTACTGTGCCTTGTCACCTGGGGCCCAGAAGAGCTAGAAGAATCTGCAAAGTCTTCAACCTTTCTTAAGAAGATGAGGTCTGCCAATTTGCTGTGAGAAAGCCCCTAAACAAAGAAGGTAAAAAACCCAGGACTGAAGCACCAAAGACTCAGCGTCCTGTTACTCTACGTGTCTGCAACACAAACGTCAGTGTATTGCTCTGAAAAAACAACGCACTAAGAAAAGTAAGGAAGAGGCTGCAGAATATGCTAAAATTTTGACTAAAAGAATGAAGAAGGTCACAGAAAAATGCCAGGAACAGACTGCCAAGAGAAGCAGCCTGTCCTAAGAGCTTCTCCCTCCAAGTCTGAGTCCAGTCAAACATGGGGTTTTCTAAGAGTAATAAATAAGAACATCCAAAAATAAAAAAGGCTCGGAGACGTGCCTTGTCCAAAGCCCGGTAGCTACAAGTGGCAGAGCTGGGTCTCAAGTCCCAGATTCTTGATTCTACTCTAGCTACAGCATTTCAGCCAGGAATACAGTGTGGTCATGAAGAGTGGGTTATAGGTTCAAATTTGAGCTCTACCACTGATGAGCTATGTGAACTTGGTCAAGTTGCTCATCCTTATAAACCCAAAATAGAGTCAACAGTAGCACGTAGCTCAAAGAGATGTACAAGGACCAACTGAGATGGTGCATGCACATACAATACCACACAGAGCTCATGAGACATTGGCCATTATTATTTACACTCTAGCCTGCTCTGGCATTACATTTGTTTGATGCCAAATACTGTGTTCCTTCACTGCTCTCTGCTGCCTCTTAGTGGAAAAACATCCGTGGGAGGACTCTGAGTAGGCCCTGCCTATCTCCTGCCTCATCCTGCTGTAATGTCCACCAGCCCACCCTTAGTCTCCCTCCAAGCCCAAGCCCAGCACTCCAGCCACACCAAACTGTTTGCAGTGCCCTGAGAGGCAGTTCAGTGCCTCTCTGACTCTGTTCATGCTGGTTCTTACACATAAAATGCACTTTAACCCACCCGCTTGCGTTCCCCGACACTCACCTTTCAAGATTAAACATGTATCAAACCTTTCTTTACCAATCCTCAACTCACCACTGTGTCCTTATGCCTCCTCTGTAAGCACGTCAGTCAAATCATGTTACTACAGATTAACTGTCCATGATCCTATCCAAGGAGCCCAACCCCAGCGCCTCCTGCCCATCGACAACACTGCTCCAGCAGTTCTCCCCACATGCTCTGACAGCGTCAGATTTCCTTTCTATACACGGAGTCATTCTTAGGCTGTTATTCCAACTGAAAAGAACCCGCTCTTGATGCACTTCCCTCTCCAGCTCTTGCTCTACTTCTCTATTCCCCTTAAAGCATCACTTAAAAGACTGGCCTCGGCCCTGGCCAAGTAGCTCAGTTGGTTACAGCATCCTCCCGATATGCCAAGGTTGGGAGTTCAATACCCGGTCAGGTCAAGGCACACATAAGAATCAACCCATAAGTAAAACTTCAATAAGTGGAACAACAGGTGGATGTTTCTCTCTCTCTAAAATTGATAAATAAAAATTTAAAAATAATAAAATAAGAGTGGCCTACTCTTGCTGTCTCCAGTTCCTAGCTTCTCAATTTCCTAAACCCACTCCTCATCCCCAGACTTCCTCCCACTGCTGCACCCAAACAACTGGGCAGGATCACAAATGGCCTCAGGCAGCTAAATAAAACGGCCACTTCCCAGACCTATTCTTACCTCACTGATCAGCACCATTTGAATCAGTAAGCCGTTCCTTCCTCCGCAGAAATACTTTCCTTACTGGCCTACAAGGTCAACTTTCACGTTTTCATCTACTTCACTAGTTACTCCTTGGTCACACTTGCTGGTTCTTTCTCCTCCCTGACTTCTTAAAAGAGTGCCCATGGACTCAAGTCCTTGGACCACATCCCCGGTGCCATCCTCCTGTCTCACTGCTTTCAATACTCTGCACGCTGAAAACACTCTACCCCAAACCTCTTCTCTGAACTCCAGGAAAACACTAAACTGTCAGCTCAACCTGGACTCATCACAGACATCTCTAATTTAACATATTCGAAATGGGTCCTACTATTTCCCCCAAAGCTGCTCCGCCTCCCATGTCAGTTAGTGTAACTCCTTCCGACTTCTCAGGCCAACAACTTGGGGATCAAGTTGTTGCTCTTAGCTCTCTCCCCCTCTCTACTTCAATCTATCAGGAAATCTGACTTGCTTTACCTTCACAATATTTAAAATTTGACCACTCTTTACCACCTCTACTGCTACTACCTTGGTCTGAGCTACCACCATTTTTCATCAGGATTGTTGCTTGCTAACTGGTCTGCTTACTTCCACCTTTGTTCCCCTTTTGCTTATTTTTAAGACAAAGTAGTCTGGTTAAAAGTCAGATCATACCATCCTTCTGTTCAAACCCCCATGATGGTTTTCCTTTTTTTACAGAGAGTAAAGCCAAAGCCTTTGAAATAGCTTTTAAGGCCCAAAATGTCCCTCCTGCCTTGTAGCTCTGGTCTCATCAACCACCAGCATCATTCACGGCAGTAGGTTCACTCTCCCAGGCGCACACGCTCCTTCAGGGCCTTTGCACTAGCCGTTCCCTCTGCCTGGGACGCCTTCCTTCCAGAGAGTGCTTGGCTCACCTCCTTTCACTGCGCTCAAATGACGCTTCCCCAGGGAGGCCTTCCCTGCCTGTGCCATTCAAACTTGGAATACCACACACTCCCATCCCCACCGTGGCACTCCCAAGCCCTCTTCCTGGCTCTCATTTTTTCAGAGCACTTACAATCAACCATAGGATATACTTATTTACTATCTTTGTCTCCTCAACTAAAATAGAAGCTCCACAAGAGCAGAAACCTTACCTGTTTTGTTGAGTAAAGTATTCCTGGTGCCCAGAGCAGTGCCAAGTGCTCAATAGGTATTTGTTGAGTAAGTGGATAGCATTAGTAATAATTATGTTGCATTTACTTAAAAACCAACCACCTCCCCATTTTAGACCAAAGCTCCCAAGGGCAGGAATTGGGTATCATTCCGAACCCTTAAGAAATGTGGATTGAATAAGTAAAGGGCCTGTGTGAAAAGGAGGTGAAAATGAGCTGGCTACATTTGGGGCACGAACATATTATTAGACATACAAAACGGTCGTGATGAAGAATCAAAATAGATGAGAGTAAAATAGCTGCAGGATAAGACATGGTAAAGACAAAAGACAAAAGACAAAACAAAACAAAGCAAAACACTTGGTTGTATAAAATGAACCCTATGTAATGGGGAATAAGAAGTGCTTGGAAGGTGCAGATTCTTTGCCCCCAAATAATAAATTCAATGTGAATGCTTACTGGGGATCTACCCTTTGAAACCTCTAACCTGTGGGACTGTGGTCTCCAGGTTGTAGTATTTATTTAGGAACTTGAGCAGCTTCTGTGAGGGTCGGTCAATGGCCAGTTGGTGCGGTTCGACTCGCTCCTTCTGCAGGGAACAGGAGACTCAGGGTAGGAGGAGGTGTGGGGAGAACATGCCAACAGAATTCTGGAGCCTGGGAAGGGAATGGGGACATGGGGACACTGGGGAGGGGCAGAGAGAAGCTTTGGTAGGGCTCATGACAAAGGGGTCTTTGATATCCCTTTGGACAGACTGGTGAAAAGATAAGTGGTACCTGCAACATATACTGGAAGAGTTCTTGCCCATGGCCATGGCGCTGAAGTGACTCATGAATGTAAAAATCCAGGATGCAAAGCGGTTCTACCTCATTGTGAGCCTCACGATCATCCTAAGAGATAAAGAACAACAAATATCTTTTAGGACCAAGACATTGTTGCACTCCCAAACTTCAGGACTTTTGTGTTCAGTAATCAAGGCATAAGAACTCTGAGCTTCCAGTGGCACTCACCAGTACAAAGAGTTTCTTGTATCCAACTTTGAGGAAACCAATAACAGCTCCTTTTCCCGCCCTACAGGATGGGGGAAATAATGAAGCAGCTGGCTGAGAGGTACAGTCAAAAAGGGAAAGGGGCTGGGAAGAAAGGGAGACAGGACAGAAAAGTGTTCAGTACTCACGGTCGAGCAGAAGTGTCTTTGAGCACATACATAACGTGGCGATTACTCTGCATCCTCGACGCACTGGTGATGGGTGCAGGAAGGTGCTGGGCCTGACAGACAGATGAAGACAGACTTTCTGCAGGTCCCTCCCTGAGGATCCAGCCCTCCTTTATCTACTGTTCCTAGAGAGGTGTCCCCAATACCTTGGCAGAAGCCTTGCCCAGTTCATCTACAATGGTCATAATCTGCTGTTGCACATCAACGCTGTAAGAGAGGAGATAAAAAAAACTGTCAGATAATCAATGAATGAGGATTCTGGACTCCCAGGAAACTGGACCACAACTCCAATCCAGGTTCAGCACTTAGGACTCCCTGACTTTACCTGGGAGTAGTCCAATTTGATTTTCCCACCCCACTCTCTAGCACCCAAACTTATACCACACCTCCTTTCCAATGTGCCACACTCCCTCCTCCCTTGAGGTTATTGTGAGGAAGCAGGAAGGGCAGGTCAACAACATCCTTTGGCCGGGACCTTATATTTGGCCGAAGGGTGAAATGTTATAGATCCAAACGCAGATCAATCCCACTAAGTGTAGGGTCAAAGGTCACCAACAGGTCCAGCCAGGACCTCAAAAGGTGTGTGGGTGATTGCTCAGTGAAAAGGGGGGCGTGGTTCCTGGACCAGATTTCTAGAGGAACCGAGAGAGGGCATCAAGGTGGGTTTGAGATGTCACCGGGCTGGCGTTGTGGTTCCGGGTCTGCGGGCCGGTGGCCGCAGGTGCTGGTCCAGGACCGTGATGCGCTCCGGGAGCAGCGCGTCCACATCGAAGGGGAACTCCATGGCCCATTGTGCGGGGCTAGCCCCGCCTGCACGACGTCACTTCCGCCCTTCCTCGACACCCCGCCCCTTGGCGTCCATATCGCTGCCCGCTGGAAATGGCCCAGCACACCCCGCCCATCGCCCTCTCCAAGCTGCCCTGGAGACCCTCCCCTTCTAGCAGGACCTGCAGTCCCCTAGTGATGCCACTCCCCACCAACTCCCAAGGCAGTGGGTGCCTAGCAATGAATACATTTTCCTTCAGCCTAGTTGCTGCTTCTCCAAACCATTAGCCCCGGTGAGCAGCTGGGCGCTGTGGACCACGGAACACTGCCTCCGGCACTGGGGGCCCACGGTGATCAAGACAGAATGGCACGACTGCTTACTCCCGGGGACTCCTGGTCCCAAGAGTCACTGGCTGCAGCCTGACCACTCCTCTCCCATAGCACCCAGTCCTTCGAGACTCAGTCCAGAGACAGGAGACAAAGCTTTATTTTGGAAAAGCTGAGTTGGCGCAAATCTGCAACAGCAAAAGGCGGCTGAACCCATCTGTTTACACCACACAGGGATCAGGGTTTCCCTCATACATCTGCACTGCTCTCCCTCCGCCTAAGATGCATTCACCCCCTTCAGCAACAATCATGTATTTTCACTGACCCTGGACCTGCCATTGGCCACAAAACAGATGAAACTCTTCAGGGTGAATGCTACCATGTTATTCCTAGGCATTTCCTCCCAACCGCTCCACACCCTTCCCAGTCTAAAGCTCCTACAGAGGACTCTAGGACTGTGCTGAGAGCGGCACCTCAGGCATTGACTCAGGTGGGGGGCCACTCTCTTCTCGGAGATGGCCTTGATACAGCCGACGAAGGCGGGACAGCTCTCTCTCGGGTGGCTGTTTCCAGCTGTACCATGGGTACCAGGGATCACCTGAAACCAGAGTGGGGGCTGGCGGAGTAGCACACACAGCTCCATGAGAGTTACTGAAGTCAAGGTCCCGAGGTTCGACCTGGGGAATATGGTAACTGAGGAGACCTAAGGGATTTAAAAAAAAAAGTGTGAAGGAAGCAAGGTGGGATAAGAGACAACAGAGGGAAAATAACCTGCAAAGGGAGGAGGGAACCAGTCACAGCCACTGGGTACACTTACGCATGCTACATACTGTACAAAGGCCAACTGGCCAATGGGCTGGTGTGGGCTGACATACTGCATAGGCTCTTGCCTACCAAGCTGTGCAGCCCTGCACCAGGGCTGTGAAGTTGCACCTGCCCTGATGGAGAAGTACCTTTTTCTAATTTGTACAAAGGCATCATCGAGCCCAGGGCCAGAAATTTATACAAAATTCCTCCTATGATGTAGCTATGGCATTGGGACAGTCAGTTATTAAATAAGAGGGAAGAAAAAGGAAAGAGGGGGGACAATGACAAGGTAACACTGAGGAAAGGAAATAAAGGAGAGTGAAATGACGGAAGAAAAGATTCTTGGGAACATGTTATGTGCTAACTTTTCAGATGGGTAGGAGCATTTATATCCATCCTCCAGCCCTAAGTCACCTTCTTGACGTCTAACAAAACTTCCCTGGGCTCCTTCTAAAACTCACCGTGATCCCTGGCTTTCTGGATGGCCTGGGTCAACTTCTTGTGTTGCTTCATACAGACTCCTGCAGGAAAAAAGAAAAGTAACTCTGCTCCTTCTATCAAGCATGGTAAGTAAGGAAAACAAACCGCTTCTACATGGTGAGGGAGGGCTGGATTTGGGAGACCTGGCTCCCCATTCTGCTGACCCCTCCTCAGGCCTGTTTCCCCATCTGTCCAACAGAAAGAATCCCTCCTGAGAGCTGGAATAAAAACTTAGGAGGGACTAGCTACTATAGAGAAGCCATTTACTGGAAAAAGCTCTAAAATAGAAAACAGAAAACAATTTAAAAGGCAAGTGTGCTTAACTGGACAGGACAATCCACAGAGAAAAATTCAGTAAGGGAAGAAAGTTTTTCAGGTCTCAGGAAGGTAATCTGAGAGCGTAGCAAAATAGTCTCTCAAGCTTTTTACAGCTTGACAGGAGTTTAAAACTACTCTAAAATTCCCTGACAAACTCAACTCCATTAACCATGCTGCCATCCCCAAAATGGTTAAATTCAAATTATTCTTGGCAAATTTATCTTGCTTTAGCAGGCGATGGCAACATTTTTCTGTCTGGGGCCGTGTATTTTACCCTAGAGTCTTTGTCTCAGCTATTCAGCTCTGCCACTGTTGTCTGGAAGCAGCTGTAGACACTATGAAGACAAGTGGACTCAGCAGGGGGGCAGACTTAGCCTGTGGCTATAGGTAGGGAACAGGTGTCATCTTGAATTGTTAAACATACAACTTCACATTTGGGAAATCTAACTGAATGGTCAACAATATAAAAGCATTCACAGAACAGTAAGTTTATGAGAAAGCCTTTTTATAAAAGTGAAAAGTACTAAAGAAATAAAATAATCACTACCATTTATTTTTAAGAGCTTATCTTTTAAGAGCTACAACAAGATGGTTTGCTTACGAGGACACCTGCCTGTACCTTCTGTGCACCTGTAACTGTTTTAGCATGTGAGTAACGCCATTACACCAAAATCCCCTGAAGGGTCAATCACACTTTCATGCTGTAGTAGAAGCCACCAAACAAGATACCTGTTGCCTGGCGGGGCCATGGATGGCAGGCTAACCTGTGTATGGTGCGTGGAAGATGATACCCGT
Organism: Desmodus rotundus; assembly: GCF_022682495.2. Lineage (NCBI taxonomy): Eukaryota > Metazoa > Chordata > Mammalia > Chiroptera > Phyllostomidae > Desmodus > Desmodus rotundus. The sequence continues at coordinate 626,983 of NC_071397.1, read as the reverse complement.
GTGGGCGCAGACAAACTGTTCCAAGAGCTTCACGTTCTGTGGAGAAAATGGAGAAAGGAGCAGGGCACAGCAGGAAAACCTTCAGAGACTGAAAGTGCACAATCCCTATACATCCAAACAAGTGACCTTCACCCTTCTGTGTCTCTCCAGATGCTGCCTTCCCTCCTGTCCCAGTTTTAGCTCCACCCCTTTAGTGAACACACTCGTGAAAACTCCAGCAAACACTTCCCCTTTCCTAGTCTTTAACCATTTCACGTGACATCCTACACTATGTCACTGAGACTCATACAGAATTCTCTTCTCCAGGAGTTAGGTTCTAAAATCAGCCCTCATGCAGCCCTGACTAGTGTGGCTCAGTGGATTGAGTGCCAGCCTACGAACCAGTTCGATTCCCAGTCAGGGCACATGCCTGGGTTGTGGGCTGGGTCCCCAGTAGGGGCACACGAGAGGCAACCACTCACTGAGGTTTCTCTTCCTCTTTCTCCCTCCCTTCCCCTGTCTAAAAATAAATATATATGTGAATGGCCATACCCCCCTGAACCGCCCACACTCATCTAAAAATAAATAAATATTAAAAAAATAAAATAAAATCAGCCCTCATGCAAAATAGGGAGTCAGTTTGCAATCCCTGAAATCACCCAGAAAATATAGTACATCTTGTAATGTGCACATGTGAATGAGTACACGTAAATAGCATGCTGTATGAACGTATACATTGACTCAGGTCAATTTAAAGTTAATTATGTAGAAGGACTCTCAGGTACCAAGTTAAGCACAGGAAGTGAGACCCAAGGAACAAGCAGGTGTATCTGTGCAGCTGCAGGCAGAATCACCCACACTACTGAATTTGTAGTTTTTCTCTCTCCCTTGTTATGTGATTATAAACTGTATAAAATTGTTCATAGTACCTTTTTATCAACCAATTGTACACAATTGAAATTGAGAAGCTACCTGGTAGACTCCTCTACAATTTGTGTCAGAAGGGGCCTGAGAACAGCCACACACTCTCATCTGCTTGACGGATACACAGATGGCCTCCAACCTCTCTGATGACCAGCTATTTGGCTTCTCACCCAGTATTTACCGCAAGCTCAGAAGAGCACTTTTCCATCATCACTTTCACAGAGTTTCTGAATCCCTATCATCCTCACAACTGAAGGCTTTTCAGAAAACTGGTCTCTGTACCGTGCTTCACATTTCTGCCCTCCAGCTGCAAGTCTCAGCACCCCACCAAACACCACCATGACAAGGAAATAAAACCTCAGAAAAAATTGAGTCCAATCTACTTGCTAATAATTGTGATGGATATAAACAAATTTGGGGGCGTCCCTCTCCCATTAGAAATGGGCGTTTTTCTTGCCTGCCAATTTCTCAGGTAGGGGATGAAAGTTTTTACTATAATCCATAGCAGAGAACAAAAGACTAGAGGAAAGAATGTTTTTATAGTGCCAGGAGGCCAGTGTTAATGGCATGTAGGGGCCCCCGATCTGAAGAAGAGTGGGACAATCTCCTTAGCACTGCAAAAAGCTCCAAACATTCATCTCGGAGAAAAGATTCTCCTTACCCTGAAGTCAATGTGCAGCTTGTGATCTCGGCAGATAGGGCAGGGGTTCCCAGCAACTTTATTTTTACGCTGTAGAGAGAAGAAATTGGCAGGGGATGATGTTCCAAGCTCTGTCAAAAAAGTACTGTTGCCACCGTTGCTATGGTCTCCACCCCCACCTCACATCCCATCCGCGTGCTGCTCTCAGAGACTCACAATACACATCTTTCGAGTGCGCTGCGAGGGTATTCCACCTTTGTGGTTGCGACGATAGTCAGCCCACACGGGACGAGAACCGTAGCGGGACTTGTATTCTGAAATCAAAGACCACACAAGTTAGGGCGGAGGGTGTGTCTCTGTCCACTTACTTCAGACCCCACATGATTCTCCCTTCCTGTACAGGTACCTTCTGAGTCCAGATACTTCCAGGGCTCATTATCATAAGGGGAAATGGGCACGGGGGGCAAAGAATCTTCCTCAAGAGAGACTTCAGTGCAAAGAGTCTGGATGGGAACCTATAAAAAAGGGTGAAAATTAAAAAATGAATTCAAAGATGGAACCGGATTGTTTTGCTGCTGACACTTCAGGAAAAAGGGAATACGTATCCATTGTGTTAATGGGATATAGCAGGAACATATACGGAAGGTAGCATATTTGCTGGGGTTAAACTGACATCACCAACAACCACTCACCCTATCTCCACTCACCCTATCTGGATTCTGAAAGAAACTAATGTTGGAGGCTAGCTAGGACAAGGGACTAAGAGACAATCTTATTTGTGAGGAAAACTTAAAAACCTGGCACATATAAAGTATTCATGTTTTGGGGGATGAAGTGAGTCCAGTGGAGGAAAAAGGATAAAGAAAGGAAAAGTGAGGATGTGTAGCTCCTTGGAAGTAAGATGTGTGGCACAAAGTGGGTGCAAAGGACAGGGTAAGTCTCCAATCCAATCCAGAATCACTGAGTTCCTCAGCTTTGTAACAAGTTGAAGGGCAACATTCCATGGGGAAGAACAAACGAGTCCTGTGCTAGCTTTAAAACCAGGTCTGTCATTAATTCCACAGTGACCAAGTCATCACTCTCCAGTCCCACTTTAGGGAGTGGAAGCTGGGCAAGCCTTCCTATCTCACCCTTCCGCGCCGAGAACCTGCCCTACCCTAGTAAGAACCTCCAGGATGGTAAGTCCATGAAGCTGGAGGGAAACCTCAATCCAAAGAACTGAGTTAAACTTTCACGAATGCTGACGATAAACTGATTTAGTGAGATGGAAAGGTGAGTAACAGGTCACCAGAGTAACAGTCGAGAATGTATCCTGGCTTACCTGGGAGACACTCTCCCAGGAGAAGTTAGTGCCCCCGAACCCAAATACACTCCAGGGCACCAGGAACTTAGACACCATCTGTATAGTTAAAGAGTTTGTTGTGCATGACGGGGTGGGGTGGGGAGCATCACTCACCTAGTTATTTAACCGAGATAATAACATGGGAAGGTGATGAACTCTAAGCCTGACTCTTTGCCCACGGCTTGGGACTTTAAAATGCACGGAGATTTAAGAAGGGTGAGGGGAAGGAGGAAGTGATGGGAGCAAAATGTTGCCTGAACAGCGGAGGCATAAGCACGTGGAAAAGCCTCTGCTCCCGGATTCTTAGAAGTGGAGGGAGGCCTAGACAAATTATAACTAAGTAGTGGTTCTACAAAATGTGGTCCAAGAAGTTACCTGAACTCTGCAGGCACCCCTGAAGGACGAAAGTCTAGGAAGGACCCTCAGCAGCGGATTCAACACGGAGGCCGCCATCTTGACGTACACGCAAACGAGAACGACCTGGAACGCGACTGCGCGTGCTCCCGGAGAGTGACTTGGGCAGGGCTAAGGACGAGCCTGCAATGCGGCAGCGACCACGCACTTGCGTCAGGACGGAAGCGAGAAAGGGGGAGGGCCCTGAGGAAAATCCAATTTCAACTGCGTCACAGTGGAATTCGGCCTCAAAATTAAGTTTTTGAGGAACCAATCATTACGACTCTTAGATCTTATACTTTGAGTTTGCCTTTTAAGCAATTCTGAAGTCGATTTTGGCCCAGATTTCCGCAGTACGCATGCGCCGGCCCCGTTCCACCAATCCACGGTAAGATGTTTTCGAGGGCGGAAATGGTGGCGGCAGAGGAAAGGAAGGTGCTAGGCGCTCCGGTAACGCGCACGCGCCTCCCTCCTCCCCAGGAAGGAGGTGGAAAAAAGTCCCGAATGTGGCGGGGAGAGTGGGCTGAGCGAAGGAGAACGAAGGATAGCCAATCAGGAAGCTAGTTGTGTTTCGGGTTGGCCAATGAATTTACGCCTCGAGCACCATGTCTCGCGACAAGGGGAACGCACGAGCACGTTTGGGCGCGTTGGGTGGTGTCCTGGTATAAAAGACTCCGCCCGAGCCGACAGCCGCCATTGTCGGGTTCGTGTAGAGGTAAGTTCCGGTAGTTTGTCGGTTGGGGGTTAAATTTTTGCTGAGAGCGTTGGCCTGGAAAATGGGTTTGGCATGGGTTTATTTGAGAGCCACAACTTATATAAGTTCTGGGTTTGACGTTGAGATGTGTGGGACAACAAAGGTGGTAATTTGGGGTGTACGAAAGCAGCCCATGCTGATTATATCTTTTCCCTTGTGTTCCTTTTATCCCAGGTTTGAATTTTCTCGGAGGAAGGCCAGCCACAAGGAAAAAAAGAAACAAGACTCAGCAACTTCTAAGCCCTTGAAAGGATCCTGAGCGGGGGGAAAGGGAAAACAGCAGCCACCAGCCCAACCACTTGTGTCTTCTGCCCCTTCCCACCTATCTTGCCCACCCCACCAGCCCACGCTTCTTGGGACTTGAGATCTGTGGCCGAAGGACCGTCACCACATAACTTCAAAAATAATCAAACCCACCCAAATCCACCCAAATTCACTTAATCCAGCGTTTACTTTTTTGAATCCACTCAGAAATTTTTTTCTGCGACCCCCCCTCCCTAAATGGAGTTGGGTGGGGGGGAAATGAATACTGAGTTGGCCTTTGTTTTTTTAAGAGACTTTTTGATCCAATGAGGCCCCCCAAATAGAGTTTTGGGTCCTGGTTGGTGGTTTAATTTTTTTTCTCCAAAATTTTAACCCCCTCCCCCCTGAGCCCGAGGTGCTGACGTCGCAAAAAAATTGGATAGTAAGTGTCGAATTTTCAAAAACGAGCCTTGCAACAAGAAATCAACCTTTCCCTTTGTGAAATCAAAAATGGGAGGAAGAAATGAGACCATAGAACAAAACGGAGAACTGGAGAAAGGACCAAACCGGTCACTTACTCTCCATTAAAAAGGGCCTTTGGGTCTAAACAGTCTAGTTCTGTCTCCCCTACCACCTACCTCTAACCGGCCCTGCTGCAGGCAAGGAGAGGTTGGAGGGAGGGCCAGCAAGTGAGGATTTTGATGGTTAACCCTTCGTAATCCAGCCAATTTCTAGACTGCCAGAGAGCTAAATTTGCTTTTAATGAGGAGGGATGGTTACCTTCCTCCCTAAGCAGCAGTCTTCAAAAGGGTTAATGAGCTCACATACAAAAGATGGTGGATCTTGTGGCCCAGAAGTCCCACTTCTTTGTGTGTGAGACAAGCAGGGCGCCTACCAATTTGCCAGATTAATAAGCAATCTGTACATAAAGATTGCAGGGTAAGGAGATGTGCAGAGAAGTATTAGCTGGCTATGACTTTTAAAATGGTTAAATCCTCTAAATTTTAATGTAATATGTTTGGGGTGTATTTGTGTGGTTAAAATAAGTGGCAATCTAGGAATAAAGATTGCAAGACAATTAGGACAAAATATAGTTTTAGTGCCAGTACATACAAGATGATAGTTGGGGACGTAAATGTTTTGTAATTGTTGTAGGTTGCATAAGATATTTAAAAGCAAGTTTAACATTTTAACTTGGTACTTTTTGATGAGACTATAGTTAGAGGGTGGAAAGGGTGGGGAATGTGAAATTCAGGAGTATCATTTTAAAAGCCATTTAGTGCAATTGAATGCTAGCATTTTTTAAAAGATTGTGTCGTTAAAAGGATTTTTACCTTCCCTGCTTCAATATGGCGACTTTCCTAGTCCTTTTGTCTTCCAAGCGGCGTTGCAGGTTGTGTCTACCATATTTCTCTTGTCCTACCTCAATCCTATTTGTCGAGAGGGGTCCAAATCCCCCCCTTTCCCTTTGTATGCAGGATGGGGGTGGTCTATCGCAGGTTGAACCTCAACTGGAAGTACAATTCTTCCCCGCAGAAAATTGTTACATTTAATATTTTAATGTATTTTCACAATGCTCTTACTCAAAATAGGTCAATGGCTTAAGGACGGGGGACGGTTTTGGTTTTTTACAAAAGTGCTTTTTTTTTTTAATGTAACCAGCTACCGGCAGAGCTGGAGTAGCTTTTTAAATTTTTTCTCCATTACAAAATGGCGTCCCTACTTTGTTTTTCTTCCCCTTTTACCATCCAGAGCCTAGGGCCGCCCTAGAAACTTGGTCAAGGGGGTGGAGCTTCATTGAAAGGTGATGTAATCCGCTGCTTTCTCCGCCTCTCGAAACTCCACCCCTGAGCGTCAGCCTGGGCTGCCTGTGCACGCATCCAGCAAGACAGCTAACTAATTTCTTTAGGTTATCATCCTTAATAGCCTGCATCTTAAAAGGAAAAAAGCTGACAAATTAGGTCTTCAAGCTGTTCATCTCTTTGGGCAACTAGTTTTTTGTTTTTACAGTGAGCCTGATGCTTTTCTGTCCACCTTTCACTCATCGCGGCTGCCTGGGAGTTTGCCCACTTCAGTTGGCAGGGATAGAAAAGCAGTGAAACTAAGACTGGGGGCCTTTGGGGGGGCGTGTATGTGTGCTGGGGCATACTGCAGAAGGACACAAGGGCTTGTGGAAGTAACTTAAGCCAAAAGGGGCCTGATAACACTGAACTGTGCCTGTTTTGCTCAGTAACCAGTCCTTGGGCCTGCATTTGGTTGCTTTGTATAATGGGGATCTGGGGAGAGTGGGTGCTTTAGGAATTTCTTCTCAGTCACCCTTATTCCCACTTGGGTTTTGGGAGAAACTGCATTCCGTGCTGTGCCCCGTTCTCCGATTGCTTAGCTCCTGTACTTTGGTACTGGGGTGAGAAGTGAATCTTAGGAAAGGAGGCCGCAGTTGTAAACTCAAGGCAGGGGGGATCAAGCTACGGTTTCTGGTAAGCAAAACCTTTCTGGTATTACATTTCACAGCTTTCATTTTCCCCCGAGCCACCATTTTTAAATTTATTTTCCTTCTAAGGGAAATCCCTTAAAGCAGTGGGAGAGTAATGTCTGCATTTTTCACCTTGCGCAGCGCTGTGGCAGTCAGTGCATGCTGTAGAGCCATGCCCTCTCTGAGGCTGGTGTTTCGTGCCCTGTCCATTTCTTCCTCCAACTCTTCCAAAGTCAAGTCTTTACCAGACTCCACATACTTTCCTTTTTTAAAAGTCCTGCATTGAAGCATGAAGGTTCTAAGCAGAATTGGAAAGCCATATTGTACAAATGCCATGTGGGGACTTGGGTGAGACTTCAGGGCCAATTTTCTACTTGGTTTGAGTTCTCAAATTATTAAGCTTCTGGATTGGGTGGGAGGGACTCTTCCACATGTCTACTGACCACAAGTTTTTTGTTTTGTTTTTTTTGTTTTTATCTTTTAAGCAGTTTGCTATGGGCCTCTGCAGCATACCTTCCTTGGGAGCTGAACATTCTGCCCACTGGGGTTCCTGATTTTTAGTGGGCAGGGGATTAATAAAGAAAATCTTAAGTAACATGGGAGATGGAAAAGTCTTTCAGGGAAACCAAATCCATCTGGAAAACCTGGTCTTCATAGTTTGTGGCCAGAGTTATATTCTGGGATCCTTTCATGTTGGGAGGCGGTGGGTGTGGTGATTTCACTAAGCTTTTGGGGGGAACTCATGTACCAGGTTTTCAAATGACTGAGGGGTAGGGGCTTAATACTTAGAAGAAAAGAATAACCTTGGGAATCACCTGAGAGGCATAATTCAGTCCACTGTTGAGCCAAGCTAGGAAATCCCTCAAACACCGAAGAAAGGAAGGGGGGTCTAGGGGGGACCTTAGGTACAAAGTATGTTCATTTCCAGAAGTGCTCCATCCTCTGAGTTAGGGTAAACTTGGCGCCTTGTTTGTCAGAAGAGTGTTGGGATTGTTTTAAAAAGGGCTCTGACTTGCATAGAATTTTTGGCCTGAACCAATCCAGTTCTGTTTTGTTGGTGATGGGTATGGAATAATTTTAGCCAAGCTAAATATTTTTCACCCTCTTTAAATGAATAACACTCGAGTAAAATTCATTTTGGAGGCAGGAGTCAGTGTCTCTTCAGGACTTTTAAATCTTAGCTCTGGTAAGAACAGGAGAAAACTTCCCCCAGTGTCTTGTGTTGGTGGTGCTGGTCTTTTCCTGCAACACCCTCTAAGGAACCCAGCATGGAAGGTGGAGATAGGCCAGGGTTGGCTCCCCGCCCCCCCTTCTGTACTGCCTTCAAGAACATTAAAATATGTCATGCCCTGGATTATTTTTGGTTCCAGAAATCTTAAGCTTTCATTGCAGGCTCCACATTATGGCTAGGCAATGTAGTGACACTTGGCCACTGCTGCTCCCGGGTCAGCTCATTTGCCTTTTCCACTGTGGGCCTGTGCCAGGAATTTAGGCTCTTTGTTCCTTTCCACTTGAGCGCCTTGGAACTTCTTTCAAAATGTACTGATTTTAAAAGAAGGAAATTAGGTTGTCAGACATTTGGGGTCCTTAAATTTTAAATGAGTGAAAGCTAATCCTGTAGGAAAGCGATAATAAGAAGACTTACCTTTTAATCACAGGATTGGTGCTTGTGAGACAAAATTAAGTTTTGTTAATTGTATTTCCAAAATGTAATAGGAAAAAAAAAGAATGGAAATGGAGAAAACATTTCTTCTGCTTTGTCTCCTAGCTTCTCTTGACTGACTATGCTTGCTTGGTATGAATGAGAATGAAAAATTTCCTAGGTCTTGTTTCCAGCAGAAGGCACTAGACAATTTAGTTTTTTACTAATTGATCTTTTGTCTCCCAACCTCTTAACTGAAGGAACATTTGAGCTCAGGTGATAGTTTTCTGAGCTGCTGAAGGAAGCAGGGGTAGCAGTCCTGTTGGCATAGCTAATAGTTGGATATGTGAAAGGGAGTTCTCCAGGGTAATACATATTCAACTCTGGCTTTGAATCAGTGGGATCGGCTGTGTTTAGAGGGGACTGGTGTGAAGTGATGTTAGTTTAATTGAAGGCTTTTTGTCAAATTATATATATCTTGTTTTCTGATATACATTATTTGGATTTGTTCATTGCTTTTACAATCTCCGAAAGGTGGGAAACCTGTTTTCTATCCCTTTCTTATGTCTACATCTCCCTTCATAGTGTCTGCATGTTACACAGTGTGCTAGTACATGGGGAATTCCTTTGTCCCTGTGTCTGTCTCTGTAGGAATCACCACAGTCCAGTGGATTTGGCCTGTACACTTCTAACCTTACCTGGTACTCTACTTCAGTGTTTTTTCCTCTGACTTAAGGTTCTACCTGTATTTGTAGAGGTTCCAGGGCAGCAGTCACAGCATAATTAACACTGATTTGCTCACCTCTCAGCATTTCTTAAATCATCTCCTCTCCCTGTATTCAGCCCACAGGGTATGTATGATCTTAAGGACCAACCTCCTCCCTGCTTCTCTGCTTCTGCCTTTTCTTGTTTAGATTGTTAGGACCTTTGCATTTAGAAATTTACTGACCTTTTTTGTCGGAAGGACTTAAAAGGTTGACATTTTTTTTATCTGAGAACTAATTTACCCTATAAGAAAACTTCTTGTTTCTGCACAAAATACAGTTATCTTTGTAAAATCCTGATTTTCCCACACTTCTGGGAATCCTGTCTGTTAACTGTATTAGAAGCAGGGTGCACAGGGTGGTTTTCTCCTTGCCTCCTTCCTACCCAGTGCTAACCTGGTTTCCCAAATGTAGATGTTACTGAGGTGGCTTTCTTTTTTGATTCTCAGGTGTTTCGAGGCATTGTGGATAAAAGTAACCAATCTGAACCATACTGATTCTCAACTACCTCTCTGGAACTTGGTTTCTGACTTAGAAATTGCTTCACACTTCTCTGTCCCATAAAAGCAGTTTAACTTTTAATTAACTCCTTTTCCAACCTAGTCTAAAGTAGCTACTTAAAATGTAAAGGCATTTTTCCAGTGTCTACCTTTATTCCATTCTTTTTGGCTCCATGGTTTCTAATTTCAGGTCTGTCTTGGTGGTCGTGAATAGTGATGGGATTGTGGGTGTCGGGGGTAATAGGGGGTCAGATTTGCATGTTTGCTTTGAAATCACAAGTCAGTCATCCTCTTGATTTTGAAATAAAATCTTGTGCAGTGTTTGGTTAATGAGTGACTATTTAAGGCTTAGCTGAACCTGCTTAATTTCATTCGCATCCATTTGTCTCCATTTTGGGAGCTACTCAACTCCCCTGGGGAAAGGTTCTGTTTTCAGATTTTGTTTTTTTATCACCTGTCACTTGAATTGATTGTCTGCTGGTGCAAGCAGTACATATCCTGCCACTTATGATTATGACTCCAAACGGGCTGTAGTAAGAAGGGATTGATTAATCTGAGAAGACATTTAGCCCAACACCCAAGACTGTCCCAGTTCTTATCAAGTCAGTTGTTTTTGAAACCAGATTTACGAGCAACCAAGGAGAAACAAGAACCTAACATTAAGCAAAAATGCCTTGGAGAATTGAGCATTTGTTACAGGAATGTGAATCTTAACTCTAATACTAATGAAGTTCAGCTGTCATAGAAGGATGTAACCGGGAGGGGAGAGAGGTGGCTTGCCCCAGTCTGCCACCTGAACTGTTTTCCCGTTTTGTCATCTAGTAGCACCGTGCTTAACTGGCCAGGGGTATTTTCTCAGTGCTGACAATGGTCTGTGTTGATTTTTATCTTGAAAATAGTGAGTGTAGTTGAACACAAATTGAATAATTAGTCACTGTATTTTGTCAAATGTAGAAGTGGAATTAATTAAAAAACATACTGGCACTGTCCTTGCCACTCACTTATTCTGTGGGTTTGTTTTGTCCTCTCTCAGAAGCCTCGGTCATGGGTTCAGGTCCCATAGATCCCAAAGAGCTTCTCAAGGGCCTGGATAGCTTCCTTAACCGAGATGGGGAAGTCAAGAATGTGGATGGAATTTCCAAGATCTTCAGGTGAGTCTGCCCTTTCTTGGATTCATTGTGCATGGAGTATGTCATGTGTTGTAATTAAGGCAGACAGGACTGAACTTTACTGGAGAGGAAAGGAAAAGTCGGTGGGATAGGATTGAAGTCCTATAATTTTAGAATAAGTGATAGGAAAAGGTGGTCCCTTGGTTCCTGGCCATAATGGAATTAGATATTTGAATAGCCGCAGTCTCAAGGGAGTCACCCTTCGGAAGGAAGGAAGCAGGTAGCCAGGTGGCAGAATTCTTGGTTCTGTTTTGGGTCACATTTCAGATCCCCAAACTATCATTTTCCTTCAGGTATCTTAAAGTTTCCCAGGGCAAGCAAATTGCTAAGCCAGTCCTGAACAGACTACTGAAGGCTGATTTTTGAAGGATAGGATTCTTCACCTGCAAGCAGAATCAGACGTGCCCTGTGCATTAGGGAAGCAGTGATGCTGACCCTCAGATCAAAGGCTCAGTGTCTCGTCAGTTGTCTTCCAACCTCCCCTGGGTTTTTATTTCACTCTGGATCCACCCACCCTCCTGGAGGCCCAGGTGACTCCACCGCTTTGTAACAGTCCAAAGTTGTCAGGGCTCTCCAGACAGTCTCACAGATTAGAGGCTCTGCTGCTGGAAGAAGAGGCGCTCTCGGTCTGCTCCCTTCCTAACCTAACCCTCTCCTACAGTCTGATGAAGGAAGCACGAAAGATGGTGAGTCGATGCACTTACTTGAACATTCTCCTGCAGACCCGGTCACCAGAAGTATTGGTCAAGTAAGTGGGGTTTGAGTGGCTGGGATGGGAAGATGCAGTTAGAAGGCGAGGGAGGTGAGGTGTGGGGTCTTGGGTTGTTGATGGGGAACTAGAAGTATGGGATGTGGTCTTCCCAAAACTCAGGAAGGGCATTAGATTCTTCTCCTACCTGCCTACAGGTTTATTGACGTCGGTGGCTACAAGCTTCTTAATAATTGGTTGACATATTCAAAGACAACCAACAACATACCCCTGTTGCAGCAAATTCTACTGACCTTGCAGCACCTACCACTCACCGTAGACCATCTCAAGCAGGTACCATCAGTTTATATTTTTGGATTTAGCCTCAGATGAAAAACTGACACTGACTCTGATAATGGCTGTGATCTTGGGCCTGTGCGGTCGAATGGTAGGAAAAGTAGGAATTGGGAATCAGAAGACTTGGTTCAAATGTATCTCCTTTAATAGGTGTGTGGTTTGGGGCACTCCCTATATCTGACCCTCAGTTTTTTTCATCTATAAAATGGAAATAATTGTACCTACCTAATTGTATTATTCTAAAGATTAAGTAAGACTATGCTCACAAAGGTTTTGTAAAAGGTAAGTATAATGTCAGTGTTAGTCACTGTTAAGGCACTATGAAGAGATTGTGAATTTAGGGGGCTATTAGCTCTGTGTGGGTTTACTGTCCTCCAGGCATTTACCTCTCTGCTGCTCCCCATCTCTCACAGAACAACACGGCCAAACTGGTGAAGCAGCTGAGCAAGTCAAGTGAGGATGAAGGTAGGGCCAGCCCTCCCTCTGCCTGGGCCTTCCTCCCTCACTGCCGCTGGACTCCTCTCATGTCCCTCCCTGTCCTCGGACTGCGCCTTTCTTCCCTTCTCTTTTTATCTCCCCTTGCTTTTCTCTTTCTTTTACACATTTACTTCCTCTGACCTGCTCCTTCTCTCCTAGTCTCGGTTTTGAGCAGGATTTGTTCATTTCTCTAAGATTGAGTGTGAGATAAGGTACCCTACTCTAACTAGAACCTGATGCTTAAGATTTCTTGGTGTAAAAGTCCTACACTTAAAATTCTTTGGGGGAGAAAAGTATCATCATAGTGTGTCTCATCATCCTTGACTTCTGTTCTTCTATATACATATAGCATATTCTGGGACTTTCAATGTCTATTTTCCTGACAATAAATATAATAGTTTTGCCAATAAACACCGTCCTGTAGGGCATGGGCCGAATCCCAGCTCCTGGAGTAGGTCATAAGTTCAGAGCAACAGATTTTTTCCTTTTCTAAGACAAAGGGTTTTGGAGCTCCTGACAAAGGCCATACAGTTCTGGCTTGAAGACATAGCCCAGCTCCAGAAAGTCACAGCCTTTTCTTTAGAGAAGAAAAGGGTTTGTATCCAAGGGATAAATACCCAAGGACTTTACACCCACTGCATGAATCAGGAGCATAAGACCCCAGTACCCTGCATATGAGAGGTATTCTAAGCAGAGCTTGACCCCCTTGCTCAAAGTTCAGATTTGCTCTTTGTCTAGAGAGAATGGTATCCTAAGCCCTTTTGGAAAGAAACTTTGGCCATTTGGTGTGGAGGGAGCATTGAGGCCTGGGTCCGCCTCTCTAAAGTTCCTTTAGCTATAGGAGAAAACACTGGGAACCCTTTCTTAGGTAAAGGGTTTAACTCATAGTATTGTTCAGGTAAAAAAACATTCCATAATTTTTCATTATTTTAGTTGTATTAATTCCCAGTTTTTAGGCCCTTTTAGATAAAGAGCACGTCACTGGTTTTCTGATGTGTCAGAGTACCTTTAGGAATAGTTTGTAGTGTGACATACGTCCTAGAAGAGCCCAGGAGGTCATTGCGCACCTTTCGTTTCTTCACCCAGGTGCATTGTCCCCTGTCTTCCAGATGGCTCAATTGTGCTGCCCTCTTTGAATGTAGATGTAATTATTATCCTGTACTTCCATTCTGTATCAACTGTAGTGAAGTCTAATGGACCACAGTGTCAGTTGCTCCACACAGGTTTTAGGATATTCCTGCTTGGGGGTGCACTGGGATTCATCTTGCCTTAGGTACAGAAATTGCCAGTTATGTGACTGTTTTGAAAAGTTAGGTTTTAATGTTATACGGCAGTCTCATTCATAAGTGAGTCTGTAAGTGGGAAAATGTTGGCGAGAAGAGAGATGCCCTAGATGAGATGTTACTTGCCAAGTACAAATGGAAAGAGCTACAGAGGTATATTTTCATACATTTACAAACAAATTCTGTTCTCTGTTTCAAAATTCTCTGACCTCTTTTTTCTTTAGATAAACTGCAACCCTAAATTAGTCTGTTTTAAGCTATTTGTTTCACCCTCGCTATACCTAATTAAAAAAGCCATTATCATTAGCAGCATTCTAGGAAAAAATTTTGCCTACAGGTCTTTTGTTAGATGGACTTAAATCGCTTCCTTGAAACTTTGCATTTAGGATAACACTGAATAATGGTGCTTCTTTTAAAATCTAGTAGCCCTTCGGACACTTGAACTCTGCCCAGCTTTCTCCTTAGTTCCTGTTCTCTAAACAGAAGGGGAAGGGCTTAGGCGTTGGGTCCATTGTGCCACTTTCTAGTTTTATGAGTAATCTCTGCTTTTATGCCTGTGAAGGGAGAGTAGACATTTTCAAGTTGTTGTTAACAGTTACATGAGATATAAAGGGATGGGCAAAAGTAAGTTTACAAATAAATACAAATAAATAGTAAAGAATAAATAAATAGTAACATAAGAATAAACTGTATATCATGTACTCATGACTGTAAACCTACTTTTGCCCACCCCTTTGTATATGAAACTGTTTTGGGTTTTGTTTGTTTTTTTTTTAAAGATTTTATTTATTTATTTATTTATCTTTAAGCAGAGGGGAAGGGAGGGAGAAAGAGGGAGAGAAACATCGATGTGTAGTTGCTTTTCGCGTGCCCCTTACTGGGAATTGGCCCACAACCCAGGCATGTGCCCTGAGTGGGAATCGAACCAGCAACCTTTTAGTTCGCAAGCCAGCCCTCAGTCCACTGAGCCACACCAGCCAGGGCACTAATGTAGTTTTTACAACATACTCTGTAATATCTGTTACTGAAGGAATAATATTTTGTTCTATTTCCCCTTTCTGTTAACCTACAGAGCTCCGGAAATTGGCCTCAGTCCTTGTAAGTGACTGGATGGCTGTCATCCGCTCCCAGAGTAGTACCCAGCCTGCTGGTAAGCTCTGCAGTCCTTCTCCCCACTTGCATGTGGCCTTCAGTGTCCTCAGCCTGCTTCACTTCTGCCTGGCAGTCTCCCACTTTAGCTAATTGAAATCTTTTTCTACTTTGTTTTCCCACAACAGAGAAAGACAAGAAAAAACGTAAAGAAGAGGGAAAGAGTCGAAACACCCCTCCCGAGCGACCTTTCACTGAAGTGAAGGCTGAGCCTCGGGCTGAGGAGGCCCCAGAGAAGAAGAAGGAAAAGCCCAAGTCTCTTCGAACCACAGCACCCAGCCATGCCAAGTTCCGCTCCACTGGTGAGGGTGTTGGCTGTGTGGGGTTGCTGCGTTATGTATGACGTGACAGAGGGAAGACCAGAGGGTGAAGCTCCGGGGGTTGTACGTGGCCAGATGAACTGAGAGGAAGAGTTAAGACGGTGGGCTGTGAGTTCAACCCCACACCATGGCTTTTCCCCAGGATTAGAGCTGGAGACCCCGTCTTTGGTGCCTGTGAAGAAGAACGCCAGTGCAGTGGTGGTTTCTGACAAGTACAACCTTAAGCCCATCCCCCTCAAGCGTCAGAGGTATGGACTGCATGCTTGGCTTTTCTGAGTGGGCTGGGTCTGAGAACAGGGAAAGAAGGGCTAAATGGGCATTGCTCTTGACAATTCCTCTTCTAACAGTTCTGCAGCCTCCCCAGGAGACGTTGCACCCCATGCAGAGAAGAAGTACAAGCCTCTCAACACCACACCCAACGCCACCAAAGAGATCAAAGTGAAGATCATTCCTCCACAGCGTGAGTCCACAGTGGGGGTGCGCTGAATTAGGGGCAAACTTCACCTGGGAATGGAGTGGGGGGGTGCTCCTTCTCTTTAGTGTTTTTCTCCATTTTCCTTCAATTTCTTGGCAGCCTTTAATTTTTGTACTTCTGAGACTTTCCTTTCATAAGAATTCTTAGGAGTAACTTCAGAGATGAAGGGGGGGTGTGCTCTTCAGTGACTGGTTAGTGACTGTCAGCTGATAGGAGTCTGTCGTGTCCACAGACCTGGCTCTGTCCCTTAGCTGAGCTCTAATTTATACCCAAAGCCGTGGCTTCCCTGCCTTTAATAAAAAGAGAACGATGCCAAGAGTTTCTCGTGCGTAGGCTTGCTGGTCTTGCTGGTCGTCTCGAGCTCATTGTGTCCCAAGTCGCAGCAGGTTCTCCAGTGACCCGTTTTCCTGCCCAGATGTTGCAGGAATAGGGTTGTGAAGGAGGTATGATGGTTCCATTTATACTTTTTCCTCTTTTAGCTATGGAAGGCCTGGGCTTCCTGGATGCACTCAATTCAGCACCTGTTCCAGGCATTAAAATTAAGAAGAAAAAGAAGGTGCTGTCGCCCACCGCTGCCAAGGTACGGGCCTTGGGGAGCAGGTGTCAGTGACAGGTAAAGGTAGAAGGAAGGGCCCAGCAGCTCGGAGTCAGGGAGCCAGAGGAGCTGGCTGGTGGCGGTGGGCAGCGTTTGACATAGATCTTCATTTAGATGAACTGTTGGGGCATCCTGCCTAGAACCAGATTAATTGCCTTGCCTTGACCTTGGCTTTCCTGTCAGCTCATTAACTTTTTCTTTTACAATAGCCAAGCCCATTTGAAGGGAAAACAAGCACAGAACCAAGCACAGCCAAATCTTCTTCCCCAGAGCCAGCTCCTCCTTCTGAGGCTATGGACACAGACCGTCCGGGGACCCCAGTTCCACCTGTGGAAGTCCCAGAGCTCCTGGACACAGGTAAGTCTAGAAAGTGGTCCAGATTTGGGGGTTTTCTAAGAGGAAGGACCTGGGTCTGAAACCTCTTCTGCTTACAGCGTCTTTGGAGCCAGGAGCTCTGGATGCAAAGCCTGTGGAAAGCCCTGGTGATGCCAGCCAGCTGACCCGAAAAGGCAGGAAGAGGAAAACTGTGACATGGCCTGAGGAGGGAAAACTGAGAGAATATTTCTATTTTGAACTAGATGAAACTGAACGAGGTTAGAAGTCAAATTTTCTATATAATAGATGGGTATAAAGAGTTTAAAAAGGACATGGTTGTACTTACTTTCTCTCTTGCTTTTTTCCCTCCTTGCCAATAGTAAATGTGAATAAGATCAAGGACTTTGGTGAGGCAGCTAAGCGAGAGATACTGTCAGACCGACATGCATTTGAGACTGCCCGGCGTCTGAGCCACGACAACATGGAGGAGAAGGTGCCGTGGGTGTGCCCCCGGCCCCTGGTTCTGCCTTCACCTCTTGTGACCCCTGGAAGCAACAGCCAGGAGCGATACATCCAGGCTGAGCGGGAGAAAGGAATCCTTCAGGAGCTCTTCCTGAACAAGGAAAGGTGAGCAGAACGGGGCTCATGCAGTGGGGTGTTGAGCACATGGACTCCGGAGGGGAGCATGACCTGGGATGATTAAGAAGAGGGTGGAGGTTAGGAAGAAATTCTGGGGCCTGAATGAATAATTTGACTGTCATTCTTTTGCTTCACCTGCGGCGTCACCGCTAGCCCTCACGAGCCTGACCCTGAGTCCTATGAACCTATACCTCCAAAGCTCATCCCCCTAGACGAGGTGAGTGAGTGTGATGTGGTGACGGGGTTGTGACTGAGGTTAATGCACTTCTCACGGAGCCTTTCTCTCTTTCTGCAGTCAGTCCTCATTGTCCTCTTCTGCTTGCAGGAGTGTCCCATGGATGAGACCCCATATGCTGAGACTCTGGAGCCTGGGGAGGCCGGTGGCTCACCTGACGGGGCAGGTGGCTCCAAGTTGCCGCCTGTTCTGGCCAATCTTATGGGAAGCATGGGTGCTGGGAAGAGCCCCCAGGGTCCCGGAGGAGGAGGCATCAATGTCCAAGAAATCCTCACCTCTATCATGGTATGAGCCCTTCTTCCTCTTTTCTACTGTGCCCGGAACGCCCCTTCCTTTACCCCGTCCTCCTCATCTTCCCACTTCCCTCCTCTTTCGGCTCACCCTCTCTGCTGGTGAGGACTGCTGCACCCTACTGACCTTGGTTTCTATTGATCTTCCTCGCAGGGTAGCCCAAATAGTCATCCCTCTGAGGAACTGCTGAAGCAGCCGGATTACTCAGACAAGATCAAGCAGATGCTGGGTAATTACCAGGGCCAGCCCGGGCCGGGGGAGGAGGCCTGCAGTGAGGCCAGGGGGGCGGGAGCAGTGGCCCTGGGTGCCAGACACTGAGAGGGAAGACTAGACTCGAGAGCACTGCTCTGCCAGGTTAGTCTTCGCACGTCAGTTGGGCACACCTAAGTGAGAAGTCACGTCGCTCTTCTAGAATCCTCTTGCTGACTGTTTGACTCCTTTTTCATTAACAGTGCCTCATGGACTCTTAGGCCCTGGTCCAATAGCCAATGGTTTTCCACAAGGAGGCCCTGGGGGCCCCAAGGGAATACAGCATTTCCCCTCAGGCCCTGGGGGACCTATGCCAGGTAGGTGGTGAGTGACATGTTGGAATGGGCTTATCTGCTTAGCTTTGGTCTTGTGATAGTATAGCATTGATCAAACAGTAGAAGGCTGTGTGGGCTAGGAGGGAGCGCTTCCTGAATATATAATAGGTAGCTGACATTGTGTCTCTCCCTTTTTTCCTAACAGGTCCCCATGGAGGCCCTGGGGGCCCTGGTGGGCCTGTGGGTCCACGCCTCCTGGGTCCCCCACCCCCTCCCCGGGGAGGTGATCCCTTCTGGGATGGCCCTGGTGACCCCATGCGGGGTGGCCCTATGCGGGGGGGCCCAGGACCTGGTCCTGGACCATACCATAGAGGTCGTGGAGGCCGAGGAGGAAATGAACCTCCTCCTCCACCTCTTCCATTTCGAGGAGCCAGAGGAGGTCGCTCTGGAGGAGGACCCCCAAATGGACGAGGAGGCCCTGGTGGAGGCGTGGTTGGAGGTGGTGGGCACCGTCCCCACGAAGTCCCTAGCAGTAGCATGGGTGGGGGACATCGTCCCCACGAAGGCCCTGGTGGTGGCATGGGCAGTGGCAGTGGCCATCGTCCTCATGAAGGTCCTGGCGGGAACATGGGTGGAAATGGTGGACATCGTCCCCATGAAGGTCCTGGACATGGGGGACCCCATGGCCACCGGCTTCATGATGTCCCTAGTCACCGAGGCCATGACCATAGAGGGCCGCCGCCTCATGAGCACCGTGGCCACGATGGCCCTGGCCATGGAGGAGGGGGCCACCGAGGGCACGATGGAGGCCACAGCCATGGAGGAGGTGAGGATGGTCCCTGCCCCCTATATGGCTTGCATTTCATTCTAGATTCTGGGAGTGCCACTACCCCCTGCAGAACACGAGCTTGCCCGTGCCCAGCATGCATGGCTGTTCCTACCCTGTGTCCTTCCCCGAAATCCTCAAGGCTCTGTCTCTCTGAATGACAGTTCTCAGGGTGCCGTGGACTTGGAAGTGGGTGAGGGTGGCACTGACCTATCTAACCATCTCACCTTCTTTTCCAGACATGTCAAACCGCCCTGTTTGCCGACACTTCATGATGAAGGGCAACTGCCGCTATGAGAACAGCTGTGCCTTCTACCACCCGGGGGTCAACGGCCCCCCCCTGCCCTAGGAGCTCTTCCTGCCTTCCCCACACCCCCGTGGGCTGTAGCCTCGCTTCTCCACCCTGTTATGGCTTCTGTGAGGCCCGTTCGTCCCTTCCCCAGCTGAGGAGGAGCAGGCCTTCTCAGTCCCGCTCGTGTTCCTGGGGGCTTTCTGATCACCTGTGCACACTGACTGGTGTGCACGCCCTCCTCCAGTGTGGGGAGGGGGACTGGGCACACTCTGCACCCTGGCTGCTCAAGAGGAGACCCAGTCGGCTTCACTTTGTGAGGAGATTTGCCCTGTAACCCCAAGCCCCTTCCCAGTGTTACCTTTAACATCTGAGAGCCTACGCTGGTTATGCTGGAGAACACCTGTGCCCTCCTATTTTGGGTCCTCCCTGTGCACAGAGCTCTGACATGGGATCAGTGGCACTTACGAAATCCAAGCCAAGTTCATTATTCCTCACGGGGTGGGGAGGTGGTAAAAAGGGGTATTGGTTATCCCACTGCACTGAAAGAGCTCCCCGCTCCCTCCCTCCCAACACAAGCTGGACACAATCCGAGTCCTTTTTCAAGTAAGACTTTGCAGCCTGTGAACCTGGAGTCTGCATTGTGGGTCTGCTGGATTCAATGATGGAAAATTCACATTTGCATCCAGAGAAGGTTTTGGCTGGTGGTGTCGGTCCACCTTGCATATATTAGCTCATTCGGGAAACTAAAACCCTTCAGTGAGACCAGCTTTTCATGAACTGAACCCTGGCGCGCTGGGCCCAACAGTCACACTACATGCACCGCTTTGGGAGCAAGCATGCTTCCGACCCTCACCTGGGACCTTGCTGGAGTGAGGCCACTTCTGAATCCCTGTCAAGCACCTTCCTGGGTGCATTGAACACCACAACTGGTCCTCACCCAGTCCTCCCCTTCACCTGTCTCGGCATCAGTTGTTTTCTATGAAAACAGTGGATTGGTTGGGTTTTGTGCAGGGTCTTGTGTTAGAGCCACTATGTATTTGAGGATGAGTATTTTTTCTTTTGGTTTTGTATATTTTGTACATTAATAATAAACAATGGAAAGAGAAGCAGCTTATTTAACCCCTGGTGTGTTTGGACTCATTAAAAAACAAAACCCAGCCGTCATCAGCTCTTCAGGTACATCAACACAAACCTCGGTGGAGGCTGTTGCAGTCCCTAGTGTGGAACGAAAAGGTTACACCTTCAGGCCCCCGAGCTGATCCTGAGTGGACGACTGCCAGAGTGGAGTATTCTGGAGAGCCCAGAGGACCAGCATTCTGTGAGCGAGGAATGGGGCCTCTAGAGTGCAGAGCTCAGGGCCAGGGCTGCAGGCAGTGGGCACAGCAGTTGTGGCTGGGCCTGCGGGCCCTGCGGGATGGTCCAGGGAAGGAGTTAGGGCGAGGATGGAGGGGGCGGGGAGTGTCCTCCGGAGAGGCCCAAGGGCAGTGTCCCGAATGTGGCTCCAGTGGGGACGGTGAGAAGCAGGGGAAGAGTGGCTGCCCAGCTAGAGGGAAGCACACCTGCTTCCAGGAAATGCACAAGATCACTCCCGATTGGTACAGACAGGTATTAAATGGAGGGCCTAGTTGGTAGCATACGGTTTCTGGGGAGACTGGAGGTTTTGGAGACCAGAACATGGAGAGGATTAACTTTAAATAGGAAGTTATTTAAGCCCACTATTCTTTTTTTTTTTTTTTTAATATATTTATTGATGATGCTATTACAGTTGTCCCATTTCCCCCCCCACTCCACTCCATCCTGCCCACCCCCCTCCCTCCCACATCCCCCCCCCATAGTTCATGTCCATAGGTCATACTTATAAGTTCTTTGGCTTCTACATTTCCTACACTATTTTTACCCTCCCCCTGTCTATTTTCCACTTATCATCTATGCTACTTATTCTCTGTACCTTTACCCCCCTCTCCCCCTCCCACTCCCTTATTGACAACCCTCATGTTCTAGTTGTTTGCCTAGTTTGCTCTCGTTTTTGTTTTATGTGTGGTCGTTAATAACTGTGAGTTTGCTGTCATTTTTACTGTTCCTATTTTTGATCTTCTTTTTCTTAGGTAACTCCCTTTAACATTTCATATAATAAGGGCTTGGTGATGATGAGCTTCTTTAACTTGACCTTATCTGAGAAGCACTTTATCTTCCCTTCCATTCCAAATGATAGCTTTGCTGGATATAGTAATCTTGGATGTAGGTCCTTGCGTTTAATCTTGGGTAATGTAATTATGATGTGCCTTGTTGTGTTCCTCCTTGGGTCCAGCTTCTTTGGGACTCTCTGAGCTTCCTGGACTTCCTGGAAGTCTATTTCCTTTGCCAGATCAGGGAAGTTCATTATTTGTTCAAATAAGTTTTCAATTTTTTGTTCTTCCTCTTCTCCTTCTGGCACCCCTATAATTCGGATGTTGGAATGTTTCAAGGTGTCCTGGAGGTTCCTAAGCCTCTCCTCATTTTTCCAAGTTCTTGTTTCTTCATTCTTTTCTGGTTGGATGTTTGTTTCTTCCTTCTGGTCCATACCATTGATTTGAGTCCCAGTTTCCTTCTCATCACTATTGGTTCCCTGTACATTTTCCTTTGTTTCTGTTAGCATAGGCTTCATTTTTTCATCTGTTTTTCGAACAGATTCAACCAAGTCTGTGAGCATATTGATAACCAGTGCTTTGAACTGTGCATCCGATAGATTGGCTATCTCTTCTTCGCTTAGTTGTATTTTTTCTGGAGCTTTGAAGTGTTCTGTCATTTGGGCCATTTTTTTTTTTTTGTCTTGGTGCGTCTGTTACTTTAAGGGGCGGAGCCTTAGGTGTTCACCGGGGCGGGGTAACGCTGGTCGCTGCGCTGTGACGCTGTACGTGGGGGAGGGGCCGAGTGGGAGCAATGGCGTCCGCCTCACTCTGGTCCGGATTTCAATCTTCCACTCCGATACCCACAATCAAACTGGGCCACTCTGGTGCTGGTTCCCGAGTAAGCGGGCCTGCGCACACTCTAGGCCCCTGTGGGTCTCTCCAACAACCTCTCCTGTGAGGCTGGGAGTCTCTCCTGCCGCCCCAACCCCCAGGGGCGCTTTCAATCAGAGGTTTGAGGCTTTATTTCCCCGAGCTGGAGCCCTGGGTTGCGCAGCGGTCTGCTTCGTTGCCCGCCGTTCGTCAGGTTTATCTGTGGGCGAATGTGGTGCTGCAGGGTGCTACCCGCCACTCTGCCTGCCCCACTCTCCGCCACTCTGAGTCCGGCCCTCTCGGTTTATCTGCGCAGATGTGGGGCCGCAGGGTCTGCTAGTGCTCGGACTGCCTGCTCCATTTGTCCCACACTCCGCCAGTCTCAGTCCCGCCACAGCCACGCGAGTCCTCTCCACCCCGGTGCCCGTCTCCGCCCCTCCTACCAGTCTGGATGAATGATTATTTTCTGTTTCCTTGGTGTCAGTCCCCCTTGCTGTTCGATTCTCTGTCAGTTCTGGTTGTGCGAGGAGGCGCAGTGTGTCTACCTACGCCGCCATCTTGGTTCCCTCTAAGCCCACTATTCTTGAAGCTAGAAATTAGGAGCACATTACATTTTGGAGGGAGAGAATAATGGTTTTCAACCTTTCAGTGTCCATCAGAACATCTGAAGGGCCTGTTACCAGACAGAGTGGGGGTGAGGGGCAGCAAATTTTCTGGTTCAGTAGGTCTGGGACGGATCCCAAGACTTTGCATTTCTAACAAGTTCCCTGCCTGGTGATGCTGATGCAGATCTGGAAAACAAAAAGTCACTCCCCAAGTTTCTTGGCTGTATTTTTCAAGACCGGCCACAAGAGGGCAACTTCCTAAATGTAACAGGCCTCATTTACATTAGTAAGGCCAGTGGGGCAGGTTTCTCCCTTTGCTGTCTCAGGAGTGAGAATCAGGCAGGCAGCCCATGGTTACTCTGTGCACTTAGGAGAGGACCTGAGAGGTGGATGTAATCTAAAGGCCAGAGTGAGAAGTGAAATACCAAGGAAGTAAAAAGTGAAAAAACAACAAACATGTCAACCCAGGCCAGGGGTGTCAAACTCATTTTCACCGGGGGTGGGTGGGGTGGGAGGGGCCACTTCAGCCTCGTGGTTGCCTTCAAAGGGCCGAATGTAATTTTAGGACTCAATCAATGCACATATATTTTGGGACTGTATAAATGTAACTACTACTTAACTAGGGGCAAGGAGCTCGGCGCTGCCGCCTGGTAGAAACAAGGTGCCGGCCGGATAAAACAAGGTGGAAGGGCTTTGTGTTTGCCACCTGTGCAGTAGTAGGTCATTCCTTAACTTGCATCTCTCTCCTTCGGGTCTTTTGCCTGCTTCTCATCACCTTCCCTCTATCTCCTGCAACAGGCCACAAGAGAACATTTAAATTTATTTGTTTGTTTATTAGAGGGGGGAGGGAGAGAACTGGTTGCCTCGTGTGCGTGCCCTGACCACGGACCTCAACACGTGCCTTGACTGGGAATTGAACCCTCAACCTCTTGCTTTGCAGGATGATGCCCAACCGAGCCACACAGTTCAGGGCAAGAAACTTGAAATAGAACTTAGTTTTTTTCTCATTTAAAAATTAGTAATTTTTCTCTCAAATTCTCCATGGAAATACAAAGTAACCTGTTACTTAAAAAATTTTCCTTTGACCCTGGCTGGTGTGGCTCAGTGGATTGTGCATGGGCTGCAAACCAGAGGGTCACTGGTTCGATTCCCAGTCAGGACACATGCCTGGGTTGTGGGCCAGGTCTCCAGTGGGGGCCACGTGAGAGGCAACCACACACTGATGTTTCTCTCCCTCTTCCTCTCTCTCTAGAAATAATTTTTTAATCTTTTTTAAAAATCTTAAAAAAAAAATTTCCTTTGAAGGGGGTGTTTAGGGAGGGAGGCTGAGCATCTCATCCATGTCACCAAACCCATTGGCCCATTTGTTTTTCATCAGGCCCGGTAGGGACTTCTCTCCCATTTAGGTTGGTCTGTTTTTCCTTTCTGCTTCCATGCTCCCCTCCCCCAAATACTCATTCAACTTCAAATGTCTGTCAATTCTTTCCTGGGTGCATCAATTTCATCTCCAGTTCTGAGTCATCATCATTGTACTTCTCTTATTTCTGTTTCTGGGGAGTCTAATAATGAAAAATTAATAAAATCTGCCCTGCCCAGGTAGCATCTTTCCCATACACCAAGGTTGCAGGTTCAATTCCCAGTAAGGGCGCATACAAGAAGCAACCAATGAACACATAAATGAGTGGCACAGAAAAGTGATGTTTCTCTCTCTCTCTCTCCACCTCTAAAGCCAATTTTTAAAAACTACAGAATCCTACCATCTCAGCCCAGTACAAATTATCAGTACCGTACCAGCTCAACACTCACTGCTGCTTGTCAAACTTCCTACCTCTTCCTGACTCTCTGGCACCAAAACCTCTGAGGTGAGCCCCATTCTCTTCACCTGAAAACACCCATGTCTATGTTATCCTTCGTCCCTTCTTAGCAAAAGGGTATCTCCTTTCTAAGGCATTATCTAAACTCTGGCATCACCTCTCCTGTCTGCTCCACCCACTGTTCTCCACCCAGCAGCCAGGGCAATTTTGTAAAAATGAAAACCGGATTAATTTGCACTCCTGTGTAAATGCCACCAGTGGCCTTCCATTGCTCCTAGGACCACACCCCAATTTCCTTTTATAAGATCCCATGTGTCCTGGCCTCAGCTCAAGCTCTAAGCTCAAGCCATGTTCTTCGTTTATGTCAAGGTCTTTCCAGTTTTGTTTTGCTTTTTTAACCTTTTAATTGAATTTATTGGGTTGACATCAATTAATAACATTAAATAGGTTTCAAGTGTCTTTGCAGCTTCTGGACCTTCACACATTCTGGTGCCTTCCCTGAAGGCTCTTCTTTCCTACTCGTCTGATTGGTTCACCTCCTTCAGGCCTTGGCTTTAATATATTACTTCCTTCAAGAAGTCTATCCTAATCACACCATGTAAAGGTGACATCCCTTCTCTCCTTGCCTCCACAGCACCACTCAGTTCCCACTGTTGCTAGTCTAAAACTCTCAGGGGCAACTTCTTCCATTCCAAGGACTCCTTGGAGTTGTGTGTGGCCACAGGGCTGCCCCTGGCTTTCAGGTTTCAATCATAACACTGACAAGTCTTTCCTAAAATACCTTGAGTGTTTCCACCTTGGTTCTCACACCCCACTCACACTCTGGTCGTCTTGTCTGCATTCTATACGTTAGGGAGAACGCCCTGGACCCTGCAACGAGATAACCAGGCTACTGTCCCAGGTGCAGTGCGCCAACGGCCTGGGTGGGCTGGGCAGGGTAGTGTCCTCTGAGTCTGTTTCCTCATTAGGAAGATGCACAGAATAACCACTTTATGGAGACATCCATGCTGCTCACTATGTAATTAGTGCAAGATTTGTGGGTACTAAATCTGTTTATGAAAAAATTATTTAATTCAGTTCATGGAATTGCATTTTTCCAGGCTTTAAGTTACTCATACACTGTACCACGTAAATTTGGTACTTTTCCCATGTTCCATTTCAGTGTTGCTCTTATTTGGGGGGAGGGGCAGCATCCTTTTGCCCATGTTTAGGTACATTATTAATTTCATTACATTATCTACTATGTGTATTAATGAAAGGTATAAAATGTGTGCTCGCGGACAGAAGTCACTTTGGAGCATCTGAAGTACCTGTAGTGAAATCAGTGATCGAAAACTTGAAATGCAAAAATTTGGCATTCGTTTTGTAAATAACATTTCTATTATTTTATGTATCATCTTATCTAGATCAGTAAACTGAAAATTTTAAATGTAGAGTGTAACAAGAAATACACGTAACAAAAGTAAAAAAAAAATACTGAAAAGCACTTTACAAATAATTACGTGTTGGACCCCTTAATAAACTTGTGAGGTAGGTTCTTTTTAT
This sequence comes from Desmodus rotundus, assembly GCF_022682495.2. NCBI lineage: Eukaryota > Metazoa > Chordata > Mammalia > Chiroptera > Phyllostomidae > Desmodus > Desmodus rotundus. The sequence goes on along the minus strand of NC_071397.1, from coordinate 600,752 downwards.
CATGTTCGTCTTTTAGAAAGCAGGTACCAAGAGGCTTGTCCAAGGTCACACCATTAATAAGTGAACTCGAAGCTTGACTGCCGCTGCTCTGTGATACTTCAGGGAATTGTGGAAATCACACATAACATCTTACTCCAGACTCTTACCAATTATGTTAGGAGGGGTTGCTTCATCTCTAAACTGGACATGTGACCTCGCAGCACCCCTGCAATTGTCTCCACACTAAAACTGCTCTTCCCGTGTAAGACTCTCACTGGAGGCTCAGTATTACTGAATCGCTTGGCCAGAAAATCATTTCCCAAAATTAGAGTCCCGACCTCAGCCTTAACCAAACAGCTCTTCATCTCCCCCAGAAAAGGGCAGCTACACAGATCACCCTCTTGTCTGCAGTTCCATACCTGGTCCTTCCGTGTCCTGTCCTTCCCAACCCCGTCTGGTTCAGGACTGCCTCTTCCCCACTGAAATTATGCGGTCTACCCCTGTAAGTTTCTACAGTTTGCCTTTTTTTAAAAAAAGATTTTGTTTATTTTTAGAGAGAGTAAAAGGGAGGGAGGGAGGGAGAGAAACATCAATTGGTTGCCTCTCACACATCCCCAACGGTGATCTGGCCCACAATCCAGGCATGTGCTCTGACTGGGAATCAAACCAGCGACCTTTCTGTCTGCAGGACAAGGCCAAACCCACTGAGCCACACCAATCAGGGCTCTACAGTTCACCTTGCCCATCAGTACCTAAAATCTCCACCCACCACCTGCATTTTACTTTCCAAACCCACCTCTTCAAAAACTAAGAAGTGGCCACTGTAGCCGTGTTCTCTCATTAACTCCCATATAGTTTTGGTTTTCTTCCTTCCAAGCCTTAGATCTGCTCTTTCATAGTTTCAAATATGCCTCTCTGTTCCCTCATTATTCAAATCCTTATTCTTTTTCAAGTGATCCTGCCAGAAATCATGTTCCAGATAATCTTCCCTTCTAGTAGCATGTAGCAACTTGGAGTCTAGAGAACCATGCACTGGCAACTAACCCTATCACAGTGCACACTCACGTCTCATTTGCTGAGCCTTCTCTACTATCCACGAAGGCAGACTCTGTCTTTCCCCTTCTTGTGTAACCCCGGGTACTCTACATGTCCGGTGATGTAGTAGCTGGTCCCTGACCACACAGCAGACCTTGTACGGTGAGAGACCTGAGTGTCCTGGACACACTCCCTTCTCCTTGTCTGAAAGGTGAGGAGAAGGGAGGGAGGCTCCTCGAAGAGCAAGCACCATTGTAAGTGCGGTAAGAGCGCAGGTTACATCCATTTCAATTACTGGGGAAGTGAGGATACCAAATGCCACCAGAGAACTGAATAAAGAAAATCAAGATCAGCCCTGGCTGGTGTGGCTCAGTGGACTAAGCACCAGCCTGTGAACCAACGGGTCACTGGTTCGATTCCCAGTCACATGCCTGGGTTTTGGGCCAGGTCCCCAGTAGGGGGCACATGAGAGGCAACCACACACTGATGTTTCTCTCCCTCTCTTTCTCTCACCTATCACCTGTCTAAAAATAAATAAAATCTTTATTCGAAAGAAAGAAAAAACCAAGAAAATCAAGATCAAAAACAGTTCCAGCTCCCATGAATCTCCAAACAAACAGGGTACCAGCAATTCCTTTCCTTTATTCCTTCCCTTTGTACAGGGAAATTCAAGTTCAGCAGCATTCCTTTCTTGCCCCCAAGTCTCCAACTAGACAAGAGACTGCACGCACCAAATGCCAGGTAACAGCTCAGGCCTCAGACTTCTCCCTTGGTCGAACTGCCTCAGCCATTTGTATCATAAAGTCAGCATGAAATCCATCAAAAAAGAGCAGCACCACTCAAACACCAGGGGGCCACTGGGCCCAAAGCTTTAAAGTGGACCAGAGGCAGGGTGCAGAGTGATGAGGGAGACTCAAGACAACTGGCCACCTAAGTTTGGCTGGATGGAACCCACGATAATGAAGATGGTCATCTCTTTTGGCACAGAGGTGTCAAAAGTAAGGCCAGACCAGTTTATAAGGAAAAGTGAACAGACATCTTTCAGAGGAGAGGAAGCAATCATAGTGGCAGCCTAATCCTGTCAAGACCAGCTCCGCCTCCCTGTCAGCTGCAGAACAGACGCTGGCCTCCGAGTAGAGACAGAGAGACAACAGGGGGACGTGCGGGCCACACAAGCTGGTCTTCCGGGAAGGGAGATCACTCTCGGGGACGGTTGACCATGACTTCGCCCAGGGCCTCCAACACCTCCCGCTTGTAGTCCTCAAAGTCACCATCGATTTGGCTAACACTCTGCTCCTCCACCACCCACAGCTGGCAGTTGGTTTCTGTGATGAGTCGGGCGTCATGGCTGACGACAATCACAGCTTTGAAGAAAGATGGTAAGAATGAGGGTGGGGAGAAAGAAGGGAGCAAGCCCTAGCGGAAAGCCACTGCAGCCTGGTCCCCAGGGGGAGGAGGTGAATTTCGAGCTAACTCACCACCCTTGTAGTCGTTGATGGCCTCCCCGAGAGCGTCAATTGACTCTATGTCCAAGTTATTGGTGGGCTCATCCTGCGGAGGAAGAGGCACACGATGACTGAGCGTGAGGGTCCCGACCTGCAACTTGCCCTCTCCTGCAGTCCCGCTCACTCACCAAGATGAGGACATCTGGCTCCCGACAGGCCAGCTCTGCAAACACAACTCGGGCTTTCTGCCCACCTGTAGCAGAGAAAAAGGAGGTCCATCACTCTGACTGCCTTGCATTTCTGCAGGTCACCCCTAAGTGTGTGTCTGTGTGTGTGCCGAGGCCCCTAAGCCTTGGTTCCTCTTCCCTTCTGCCCCTGGGTACAGCTGCGGATATGAATACCGAGGAGGACTTTCCCCAGCACCCTACAGCAGTACCAGAGAGTTTGCAGATCTGGATGGTGTGGGCATGGCTCTCGAGGCCGAAGCGACCCAGGCACTTCCGGGCATCCTGGTAGGGCAGGTTGAAGACTTGCTGCAGGTAATCGGTGGGCGTCTCGTCCATGCGCAGCTGCTCCGCATACTGCTGGTTGAAGAAGCCAATTTTCTGCCCCAGAGGACAGGACATGGTTAGTCCAAGTCCCACTTCCTCTCTTGGACTCATTTCCTAATTCCCAAAGCCAACTTACCAGCCGGTGGTTCTTTCTCATTTCCCCACGAGTCTGCAAAAAAAGAATAAGGGGTGCGGTAAGGGAAAGGAAAAAGGTGCTGTAGGTCCACAGGCCAACTTTTCTGAAGGGCAGACAAATACAAGAATGGGTCTGGGAATGGGTCAGTGTGAGAAACGGAACGTGAAAGTTCTTCCTAATGTGACAAAGGCCCACCAGGAGATCAAAGTTTGGGGCAAAAAGGAGTATGAGATGGAGTAAAGGAGGGGAGATGAAGCAGATTCAGAACCAGCAGAGGGCTGACCACAACGAAAGAAACCCCCTTCCCACCCAGAGAGACAAACAGCCCCTTCTCAGGGGGCCACCTCAGAGAGGGGTTAAGGACAGGTTGCAGGATGGTCTGAGAGCACCTTCCTAAAGCCCACTGTGTGCTGGCCCTCTCAACAGGAGGGTGACAGATGGAGGGAGGGCAGGTGGTCACAGCCTCCCTAAAGCACTGTAGGGCAATATACTGCCAAAGTCCTAAAAGCAATGAATTTAGAAAAAACTGAATTCATCAAGATCTACAGTAAGAATACTTGCTATAGCATTGTCGTTTAGTGAAAATCAAAGTAATCTGTAAGACTGATGGCAGTCCTGGCTGGTGTGGCTCAGTGGATTGAGCATAGGTCTGTGAACCAAAGGGTCACTGGTTCGATTCCCAGTCAGGGCATGTGCCTGGGTTGCAGGCCAAGTCCCCAGTAGGGGGCACACAAGAGGCAACCACACACAATGTTTTTCTCCCTCTCTTTCTCCTTCCCTTCCCAACTCTAAAAATAAATAAATAAAATTTAAAAAAAGACTGATGTTAAATAAATCTGGCTTATCCATATAATTATTGCCGTGGAAAAATGCTTGATATATATTATCTGGAAAAAGCTGGCTATAGAACAATTCATGTGATAGCCTGTTTTCGTTAAAAAAACAAAACAAAAAAAACACACATTTGCAAAGGAAAAAAGGAGAAAGCTATCCCTGAAAATCAATACTGGCTATCTCTAGATTCTTCTTCGGCTTTTGCAATTCGAATCAGTCTATAAGTAACATGTTTCTTTTATAACCAAGACCCACATGGGGGTACCCTGCTCCAAATCCCCATCTCCTGGCTTTCCTCCTTGAACTGATCTAAACTGTTCTCTATAGTACCCCTTAGGGAAACGAGTCGACTGTGATGAGTTCTGTGTTTTACTCTCCCCTGCAGAGGGGCTCCCCGATTCTAGCCAAGGGTGAAGAGCGTGTTTTCACTTCCCATGCACTCCCACCACTGGCCTCCCCGCCTGGCTCCAGGACTCACCGGAGTCAGCTTGCCTGTGAGGAGCAGGAGCAAGGTGCTTTTCCCCACACCATTAGGGCCCACAATGCAGACTGCAAGAAGCAAGAGAGATGGTCAAAGAAGTCCCAGACACTCTCCTTGTGGCTCCTGCCCCACCCAAATCCACTCACTTCTTGAGTCCATGTCAATGCCAAAATCCAGATTCTTAAAGAGTGGTTTCTGCCCCTCATAGCCAAACGTCACACCTGAGAGCCAGGAAAGGAAGCAGTTTCTTTTCCATTCAGTTACCCTGGAGGCCCCTTCCCCACATCCTGGCTCTGGAGAGGAGGGCTGGGGTACCCACGCTCCACCCCGTGCCGCTGAGCTGGAGCGGCTCACCGTGCAGGCCCAGCACAGGAGGGCTGAGTGGCGGGGGGTTGGGAAATGTAAAGCGCACAGTGTACTCCTTGGGACGCTTCAGGAGCTCAGGGGTCTCCTGAGACTCCTCATCCTGGTTTTTCCGTCGGCATTTCTGCTGCTTCCTAGTCAGGGCTTCCTTTGTTTGCTTTTCCTGGAGAGAAGAGGGAAAGAGAGAAGCCCATACCTTCATATTGGTCCCTGAAATGCAGGCTGGCTCCCCAGGGTCTGTTCTTTCTCTCTTCTCCCGAAAAGAGCTCTCATCCCAAGAAGACCCCAGGAAGACCTTACCGCCTGCTTGGTGGACTTGCCACCTGCCTTCAGCTCCTTCAGCTTTTTCTCCTGCTTCTCGTACTGCTTCAGCAGTTCTTTCTGCTTTTGTTGGTACATCTTCTTGAAGGTCACTGGGGCAGAAGAGGAGGAGGGGCATCACTGGGTGTCCTCTCCCCAGCAGACAAAGGGACAATCAGGACTGAGGAGGATGGGATGGACAGGCATCAGTGTCTAGACTCTGAGAAGACCCAGCTCATCCCCATGTCCCTGTGGCTCTCCCTCCCAGGCCTCTTTCCGGGGCCCTTCCTCTCTCTTCTACCAACAAGTGGCGCTACTTACTGTAATTGCCCCTGTAGTAATGAAGCCGCTGGGCATCGAGGTGGATGATATCGGTGCAGACGTCATCCAGGAAGCCTTGGTCGTGGGAGACGATGAGCAATGTCTTCCGCCAGCCCTGCAGGTAGCTGGGTTTTAGAGAAGAGTGTGCACAGGTCACAATGGTCAAGTTTGAGTTAAGTCACGGGAAGCAGACAGACATGGGTACAGGGAGGGAAAGGGCCAGCTGGACTGAGTGGATTGAGGGCAGAGTGGAGAACAGCCAGAGGAAACGAGGCAGCGAGAGAACCACTGATGCCGAGGCTTGAGGGGTGACTTACTTATTGAGCCAGATGACAGCGTTGAGGTCTAGGTGGTTGGTGGGCTCATCCAGCATCAGCAGTGTGGGCTCCATGAACAGCGCCCTAGAGGGTTGGGCAGCAAAGTGGAGGGTCAGAAGGGGAAGACCCTTGCTCAGAGAACCCCAGAGCAGCTATGGTAGGCGGAGCCTGAGAGCATGAAGACGCCTTCCAATCTCTCCTCAAAGAAGTTCCTGTGCAGGAGACATCAGTGAGAATGTCCACCAGGTAGGGAGAGAAATGGAGAAGAGGCCTGAAGTCTGACAACAGATGGTAAGGGAGAGGGAATTCAGCCTTAAACCTCCCTGCTGGCCTTGGAAGAATGGGAACAAGGGAAAGGGCCTGGTGGTTTGAGGCTGAAGAGAGGGTGATAGGGGCGCTGCCCACCTGGCCAAGGAGACACGCATGCGCCAGCCCCCTGAGAACTTCTCTGTGGGCCGATTCTGCATTTCAGGGTCAAAGCCCAGACCAGCCAGGATCCGCCGGGCTTTGGCTTCTGCCGCTGCTGCACCGGAAGCCCGCAGTTCCTCATACACCTGGAGGAGGAGGAAGATGTCACCTGTCTGAAGTCTCAAGAACCCCCAAGTCTCAGCCCATGACCCTGTGCTGTGAGTCCTCTACCTTCTCTAGCCTCTCGGCAGCTGTGTCGTCACCCTGCTCCAGCTGCCCCTGAAGCTGTCGCTCCTCTTCCAGCAGCTTCAATCGCTTGGTGTCCGCTCGAAGAACAGCTTGCACTGCAGGTGTTTCATCCGCTACCACCTCTGGGGGCGGGGAGGACAGTCAGGCCACCCCAAGGGTGACGGGTCCTGTTCCCTCTGCCCTTCGGATCCATTTCTGGTTTGCCTAACCCTGCCTAGCTCTTTGTACCTGTCCCATGTGAAATGTCCTGTATCCTCACTTCCCCCCTCTTTCTTTAGCATCATTTCCCAGGCCCTGTCCCCAGGCTCCCCACATAACCTTTCCAACCCCACTACAACTGCTTCCCTTCTTGGCCACCCCAACACCCACACCTGGAACCACCTCCCCACCAGGGGCCTCACCCTGCTCACACAGCAGCACATCGATGTTGGGGGGGATGCTCAAGGCTCGGTTGGCAATGTGCTTGAGGAGAGTGGTCTTGCCCTTGCTGGGGAATGAGAATTATCAGGACTAGGCCATCACTGAGAACTCTCTACTCTTCCTTCCAGCCCCTCCTCTACTCACCCATTGGGTCCCACTAGCCCATAGCGGCGGCCGGCCACAATGTACAGGTCTGCGTTGACGAATAACTCCTTGCCATGGGCTGAGATGCTGAACTTCTCCAGCTGTAGCCATCAGGGAAGCAGTGCAGATGGAAGGAATGGGAACAGTGAAAATTTTCCCTCTCAGACAATAGCTATAGACTTCTCCCTGAAAAGAAGCCTCTAGCAAATTGAGACGTCTGGCATAATCCCCTCCTCCTATCAGGCCAATCCCCTTCCCCAACAGGCCTGTCCCACCTACTTCCCTACAAGGGTGGACACGCTCAAGGCGACAGAACTCGAGGTATGGAAAGTGCCTCCGAGCTTTCCTGCAGTGGACTATGCCACTCACACCCCACTTCCCTGGCTGCCAGGGCCATGCAGGTGAGAGAACCAGCACTTTCCCAGTGAGCTGGAGAGCCCCATTCTTACCTTGATGTCAGATGCGTTTTCTAGCATGGCTTGGCGGGAGGACACCTCCGCTTGTGACACAGAGAAGTCATTCTCAGCAGCACTGGCTGCTTTTAATGAAGCCACTTGGCGCTCATACTCCATCTAAGGAGGGAAAAGACACTGTCTGCCAGTTTCCCGTCACTATGACACAACCCCAGTCATCAGATGCTGAGACGAGGCTCACAGAGCACTGTTCTCTCCCTGCTCTGATGCTTCCACTTGAAGCAGTAATCAAGGCTCCCCTACTCGTCCCTCAATTCACATGTCCCCCAGCTGAAACTTAAAAATAATTTTCTTGCCTTTGGCCACTAAGAACCTAAAGTCTCACCTGTTTCTTCAGCTTTTTCTTCTCTTTCTTGCTAAGATGTGCACAGGGATCATCAGCCTTAGACTCCCCTTCTTCTTCCTCTGAGCCTGGTGAGAACTGAGGGATGGTAAAAAATGAGGGTCCCCTTCCAGAACGCAGATTTCCTGTCAACCATCCCCAGTTCCACAGTCAGTTCCCCCTCCTGCACCTGGAGTCCTCAGATACTGGGGTGGACCATCTCTTGTGCTCGCACCTACCCCACGTCCGCTGTGCATCCCTGACGCACGACTGGGGCACGGCAGGTGACAGGAGCACAGACGAAACAGCGCTCACGCGCTTGTGTGCGGAACTGCCAACGCAGTGCAGCCAATGGCAGAGTCAGCGCCCCGGCTCTCTGCCTCAGGTGCCAAGCGCTCCTGCAGCTTACACATTCACATTCAAAGAAAAGGCCTGGAAGCCCTAAATACAGCCGCTGAGGGATGCAGCAGAATCCAGAATGCGAAAGCACTGGGTACACAGGGGACTGTAGAGACCACTAGACTCCCTCCTACCACGCAGACGAGATAACAGACAGCCGAGGAGGTGGGAAGATGTTTGCGAGGCCACAGAGCCACATCGTCTGAGGCTAATGCCAGTTCCTCTCTCTGGATCAGGGGTTGCAAACAGTGGCCCATGGGCCAAATCTGACCTGTGGCCTATTTTTATATGGCCCTGAACTAAGAATGGTTTTCACATTTTCAAAGAGTTGTTAAAAAAAGAGAGAGAGAAAGAAAAATACGCGCCAGAGACTGTACGTGGCCTGCAAAGCTAAGCATCAACTCTGCGGCAGCTCCTTCACAGACGTTTGACGCCTCTTGCCATGTGTAGTAACAGCACCCCCCCCCCCAGTACTCGGCCCCGCCCCCAACACCAAAATACACACCTGCTCCGCCTTCTTGGCCTTCTCCTTCCCTTGCTGGGGTGGCTCTTCTTCTTTTATCTCTTCTTTTTCATCCTCTTCATCTTCATTGTCCAGAGCGGAAAACTTATTTTGAGGCTAACAGGGAAAACAGAGCAGGTCTAACGAAATGCTCAAATTCTTGAGACCCAGCACACCCTCCTGCCAATTTACCCCCTCACCTTGGCCCTCCCCTTTTTGTTCTTGAGTCCGGGCCGTCGTTCCTCGGATACAGCCTGGAGAAGACATGAAGACACACCCACACAAATTAATTTGCTGCCTTGTTGCTTAACAAGCATTTCTAAGGAGTCTAGGAGTGGAAGTTGACTGTGCTGAGTGGTACTAGGGAGGAAATGACACCCAGAAAAACCCTATCTTCCAATTTGAGACTAGACAGTGAAAACTAGCAGCCGCCTGCCTGTGGGTCATGCACAGGTGGGGGATCACAGCGCAAGAGGGCTCCCTGCAGAGGGTGAGTCTTGAGAAGAGGGGGCAATAGACGTGAGCTTGGAGATGGCATTCTAGGGAAGACAGAGGACACAGAGTAAAGAACAAAGACTTCAACACAGAGAACAGTCAGCTGGATGCCAAGATGCAGTCAGCCAATCTGCAAGGTGCACACGGAGGAGCCCCAGGTGGAAGGACAAAGACTTGAAGGCTTCTGTTTTAGATTTTGAGTTTGAAAGCAACAGAATCACTGTAGATTTCCAAGTGATGAAAAGAGTATTTTAAAAAGTTGATTTTTTCGCCCTGGCCGGTGTGGCTCAGTTGGTTGGGTGTCATCCCACAAAGCAAAAGGTCACTGGTTCCACTCCCGGTCAGGACACATGCATGCCTGGGCTGTGGATTTAGTACCCAGTAGGTCATGTGTGCGAGAGGCAACTGATCAATGTTTCTCTCCATCCTCGTTCTCCTTCCCTTTCCGTCTCTAAAAATAAATAAAATCTTAAAAAAAAAAAAGCTGATTTTGACAGTTTAAGCAAGACAGACCTAGAAGAGCTGGCTCAAGAGCAGGAAATCAAGCTAGGGAATTAGCACACCATTGCCAAAAGGTGCCACATGGAGTGGGAATGGCCAGCAGGGCCACCACTTTCACCTTGTTGATCCGATTCTTTTCCGGCTTAGCAGGCTTAGCAGAGTGTTTTTCCTCCTCTTCCTCTTCCTCACTCTGATCCTGAATCAGGGCTGCAAAAGCATTCCCTCCCTGGAGAATGAAAGGGCCAGAGAAGTCAGTGGGATGGTCAAGGTTGTACCCTTGAGGTGTCATGCAGATGGCTTACCTTGGTTTTCTTCCCTCCTCGGGGTAGCAGGGCAGGTACTGAAATGACAAGAAAAGAAGATGAGGCAGGAAATGGTGATGTCTAGCTCCTGAATCTAAACCAACTCATAGATCCAGAAATGAGACACTTCAGCCTTCACGTCTCAGGGGTTCCAGGCACCCATTCCCCTCAGGTCATTTACCCTCTCCCTCCTCATCACTGGCTGGCACCGAGAGCTTCTTAAGGCGCTCCATGAGCTCCTTCTCCTCTCCATCATCATCCACATCCTTCTTCCGCCGGCCTTTTCGGGCGTCTCGTTTCTTTTTCTGCTGCTAGAAGCAAAGAGAGTGTGAGGAGGAGTCTGAGGCCCTGGTCCCTACAGTATCTCTGCCTCACAGAGAGTTCCCCATCCCCGGGCTGAACCGATGTAGACTGGAGAGGGGTTAGTGGGCCCCTGACACTTGTACCTGCTGCTGCTGCTGCTGCTCCTCCTTCTCCTTGAGGACTTTCTCTTCTTCCCCAGCCTGTTTATCTTCTACTGCCAGCTCTTCAAAGAACTACAGAGTTCAGATCCAGGTGAATGCGGCTCAGAGACCCACCGAGCCCCTCTGCCACACATAGGCCTACTGACCGTCCCTTCCACCCGTGCCTTGCTTCCTCTCTGACGAGACCATTTCTCGCCCGAGACCTCCCACTATCTTCACATGGAAACAGTCACAATCAACTGTCATCTTCAACCCTCATTTCCTCACCGTCTTTTTATTCTTCTTGTCCTTCTTCCCCTTCTTCACCACTTTGTCTAGAAGGTTAAGCAGACATTGTGAGTGAGTATCTGCAAATTTGAAAGCATCCTGATCTGCAAAGCACTCAATGGCCTCTACCCTATTTTACTATTTTTCTAGAAACACTATCATTCCCTACATACTTGCGCTGTCCCACGAGACAAACAGTAGTAGCTTGGTCTAGGGTGGCAGTAGGGAGGGAGAAAGTAGAAATCAGAAGGTGATGGTAGAGGCGGGATGACAGAAAGAGCAGCCAGAGATGATTCCTATGTGTGTAGCTGGCAAAATTATTTGGGCTATGGTACATTCATTAATTCTAAATAATGGAAGAGACGGTTCCCTCTCCCCACCCCTGCCACCCAAAGTAGGACAAAGATAACTACGAACTCAGTTTGGGATATGTCGTTTGTGGAACTCACAGTTCATGTAAATGAGCGTCTGGTAAGTCCTGGACACCTGGGTCTGCGCCCCACCTGCTCTGCTCGCATGGCATTCTAGCTCAGATCGCACTGCGTGACCTCACACAGTCTTTCCTCCTAGCCACCTGCAGCGCTATTTGCAGTAGCTTGTGCTCCCCGGGAGCAAGGAAGGAAGTAAATAAAAGCTTACTGACTGGCCCTGGCCAGGCAGCTCGGTTGGTCAGAGCATCATCCCAATATGCCAAGGCTGCAGGTTGGATCCCCAGTCAAGGAACATGCAAGAATCAACCAATGAATGCACCAATAAGTGGAACAACAAATCAGTGTTTCTCTCTCTCTCTAAAATTAATAAATGAAAAGTTTACTGACAATGAATTCCTGCTTCTCCCTTCCGTCCATTTCGGTTTCCTTGAGGGCAGTGGACTAAAGTCTAATTCCCTATCTCCCTCCCGCCCCCGTCTGGAAGACGGCCAGCAGCTTCGTGATTTCCTTCCTGTCCAGGCCCATCACCCTCATACTCCCTCCAAACCATCCCATCTTATCCAAAAGCACTCCTGTAATCGTTTAGCTCAAAAACAAACAAACAAAAAACCCCAATAACTTTCTGCTATTTACCACATTAAAGTACTTCTCAGACCAGAATTCCATGTAATTCACAGTAACCATTCATCTAGGAACGTTTTACTGCACTTCTACTATGCCTAAAGCTGGTGATTAATGAGGACAATCCCTACAACTTAGAGCTTCAGTTGGAAAGGGCCCTACCCTACTTTTTCTGCTGTATCTCTGTTTCTCTACCAACACCTATGTTCCAGACAATAGCTTCTCCTGGCTCCTTGATTTAGTCCCAAGCATGCTGAAGTCCTCCATCCAGAACACACTTCACAATATGATCTCAGTATTGGGGGACAAGTGTGACAGAGTTGAAAAGATGTGCAGGAGAAATAATGAAAGCCTTTATATGCTATTCGAAGGAGTCTAATCCTAAAGACATTAAGAAAGAGGATCCATTGAAGTGCATTAAGAAGGAACAATATAAAAAAGAAAAAAAAGGAACAACATGACCAGCTCACCTTGACAACACCTGGCAGTGCCAAGTCCCAGACACCATTATCTCCCCCAGGACTAACACAAGCGGCCCATCTCTTCCGTGCTTTAAACATCACCCTGACCCTCCAGACCAGAGGGAGGAAAAGCCTTGCACAGGTTCAGTTGTGAGAAAGTGTAACTAATCACCAAGAAACAGAATAAGGTAAACCTGGTGGCTAAGCAATGAGAGATCTTCCATCTCTCCCCTGTAAAGGTTCCTCCCCTTTACACATCACTTCCGCTGCTCCTAACTTCAAAGTCAAATAAAACACTTCCCTTAATCCTACAATCTCCTCCCTCAAATCACTTGTCCTCTACCCTGTCTTCACTGGGTCTGAAAGCGCTGTCCACACTAGCTCTACTTCCTCACCCCCACCCTTTCCAAGTATACTGCAATCTGCTTTGCGGGTGGCCTCCTCACCAACACTGCTTTTGACAAAGTAGCTACTGCCCCCTTTGTTGCTCAGCCCCAAAAGTATATTTTTTAGTCCTTATTTGCAACATTCAGTCCTTAAGTTGCAACATTTAGTCCTTCAAGCAACATTCAATGCTGCCTACCTTTTACTTCTCTCCTGTCATTATTTAACTTCAGGAACCCTGCTTGCTCCAGGCCCTTCTCAGTGTGTCTGGCTGCTTGCCTCTAAGACCCACCTCCTCAGCCTCCTTCTCTACCTTGCACTACTTTCCTTAATTGTTGAGGTTCTTTTGCGTTCCCATCTTGTGCCCTATTTCACTTCAATCTGCATCCACATCCAACACTTCCAGTACCGTTCCTGTCTTCCCTTTCAGTGTAGATCTCTCTCCACAGCCACTAAACAAATTCTCTCCCTGCCATCTCCTCTCAGAAATTGCACAGAATGCTCAAACTCAGCATTCAAAACTTCTCTTCCCACTCCTCAGCCTACAGCCCACACTGCTTTCAATTAATACCCCACTACCCACTGGGTCACTTAAGTGAATGCCATCCCTAACTCTCCTCCCTTCCATCAGTCAGTTCCCAGTTCTGGCCAACGCCACCTCCTTAGTCACTCTTCAGTCTTCAGGCCCTTGGGCACTCTTTTACCACTTCCCCCCTGGATCATTCTGACAGCCTCCTACACGGTCTCCCTGCCTCCAGTCTCCACCCCGTCAAGCCATTCGGCACTGCTCAGTGCTGTCGGGGTGAACAGATTGTCCCTTTCCGTATGCATTCCAGTAGGTCTTCCTTCTCAATGCCTTTAGGGTTAAACTCCTCAGAACCGCGTATGAAGCCTTTCATTATCTGTCTCCTGCACATCTTTCCCACTCCATCACACTAGTCACCAAACAACAGTGGAATCCACCTTTGCCCACACTTCTTCCTCTGCCTGGACAGTTCTCCTTGCTAACTAACTCATACTGATCCTCCAAGAGTGAACTTACTATCATATATTCCTGGGAGGCTTGGCTAAGACTCCTATCCTCCACGTCTGAGTAAGATGTCTCTTCTCTCTTCTCAGTCCTGTAGCATTCTCAAGCGTTCATAAAATACTATGTCAACCACTGCCTAATTAATGTTCTGTCCCTTCCACTGGACTGGGTGCTCCTTCGAAGCAAGGCGTATATTTTATGCTACATTCCTAGTTCCTTTGCCCAGGACCAGCTATACAGGAGGCAACCAATAAATGCTTGTAAAATTAGTCACTGTGCACCTACTGCAATTATTTGTATCCATTTTATCTTCCCCTTAAAGTGTCTTCAAGGCTCTTCAAGGCAGTATGTCTTCATATTTTTCCCCTCCCCCGACCAAAGCACAGAATATATAGTGTTTAATTAAAAACAAGTGTTCAACAAACATTCGCTGTTTCCAAGTAAACGTTAATCCCCATTCCAACACCCAGCATCTTCACACGTGCTGCAGTTGCATCAGATGTGCCTTGTAAAAGAGCCCGTGTGGAAGCCACCCTCTCTGGAGAAGCAGGAGGGATCGGGGGCTCCTCGGGGGGGGGGGGGGGGTGTCTGTGCGTGCGCGCGGCAGCGCTGCGGCGCGGCGAGGTCCGGGTACTGCTGTGGGATGCAGAATACAGTGTGGTGCGGCACACGTCCAGAAGAGAAGAGGACTTTCTCATTTCTCCCCATTTCTCCTCCGGTTCCATACGCTCTTCCTTGTCTCTTCCCAGTCCAACTTAAGTTCCTGAGCGACAGGCGTCACTTTTCCTTTCGCCCCGCACCCTAAACCCACGGCTGACTGGGAAACGCTTCTTCACCCCAATGCACGCATGCGCAGTAGCCCCGCACGGCCCGGTCGGTTTCGCGTCCATGACCCTCCCCTAAAACAGGCGAACTCTTCTTTCTCTTCTCGTCCCTCTTTTGTTCCCTCCCTGCCCACGAGCCTCACCTGCGGGGCTCGTGCCCTCTCCGTCTCCGATCCACTCGGGCTCCGCCGGCTGCTGCTTGGGACCCTTCGGCATCACGACGGCAGTTACGGATACCCTGGTGGCGACAATCCCTATTTCCGCTTCCGGTAGCGTGCGGCTCCGAACCGGGCGGTATCTCCACGCCCGCACGACCAGCCCCGCCCCCGGTGGCGCCCGTGCACGCCACACGGTCAACTCGGGGGCGTGCCTGCAGTCGGTGGGGGCGTGGCTTGCGACGACTGGGCCGGCCCGGCGTTTGCTAGCTCCCGGCGTAGGTGGAGCATTTGTGGCAGTCTGGGAAGCCCCAGATGCCGCCTCACTAGTTTCCGGGTACTACGAAAGGATGGAGGCGTCCTCTTTTTTTCTTAAGTGGATGCTACCTTCGACCAGCCCGTTATGTCTGGTTAGGGGCAGAAAGGCACAGTCCATCTTTTAAGGACCTGTCGGTCTAGTGTTGAGATGTATCACAAAACCTCCAAGTTTATAGTTGTCAACGAGGAAGTACTCTAGCCTATCAAACAGAAATCACTGCGGGATGGAGCTTAAGTCCTCCTGCCCCGCCCCCACCCCCTTTTTGGCAAAAGCTTTACTGAAGTATAATATACAATAAAATGCACATGTAATAAATTGACAGGGAAACTGCAAAGTGTACATTTTGGTAAGTTCTGACACATATACACCCATTAAGCCACCACCACCATCAAGATTTAGCTTCAGTTCTAACACTACCGCTTTAGTAAGTGTGAGAGCAGGGCAGCTCTCTCGGCTCCCATTCTGTCCTTAAACCACGACAGTCGTGCTTTTGTCCCCACCACGGCCTGAACTCACTCTTGCCAAGGGTCAGTTCTCGGTCCTTATCCTGCTCATTTTCTCAGCGTCATGTAATACAGATGGTCACTCCCTCTTTCCTTTGCCTTCTTCAGGGACACTGCTTTCTCCAGGTTTCCTTTCCGTCTCAGTGGCTGCTCCCTTTCCCCTCTCTTCCTGGAATCTTCTTCTGAAGTCTAGATGTTGAAGTATTTGGGAACTATTACTTGACACTCTTCTTTATCTATACCTATTACCTATGTCTCATGACTTTAAATGTCATCCATGCCCTGGCTGGTGTGGCTCAGTGGATTGAACGTGGGCTGTGAACCAAAGGTTCACCTGTTCGATTCCCAGTCAGGGCACATGCCTGGTTTTCGGGCCAGATCCCCAGTGGGGACCATGTGAGAGGCAACCACGCATTGATGTTTCTCTCCCTCTCTTTCTCTCTCTCTTCCCCTCCCTCTAAAAATAAATAAATACAACCTTTAAAAAAATAAAAGTCATCCATAACTGATGAAGATGTGCACATGTCTCTTACTGCCCTCAACCTCTGCCATAAGCTTCACGCTCAGGAATCCAGTTGCTTATATGTGACAAACCTACAGATAATACCATACTCAATGGTGAAAACCTGAAAGCTTTTTCTCTAAGATCAGGAACAAGACAAGGGGGCCCACTCTTGTCATCAACTAAGACTTTAAAACACATCCTAAATCTGCCCAATTCGCTCCATCTCTACCCCAGACCACACCACTGTCTTTCCCATGGATGACAGGAGTGACCTCCTAACTGGTTTTCCTGCCGTAATTCTCATTCTCGAGTCTATCCTTCAGCCAGTAGTAGTTTAAAAATGTAAATCATTTGCTCAGATCACTCAGAATAAAATCCAAATGCTTTGCTTTGGCTTACAGGGCTCTGTATGACCTGGCCTGTCAAACTTTCTGATCTAATCTCCTGCAGCCTAGCCAGCCACACAGACCTTCTATTTTTATTTCAAACACTAAGACTCATTTCTGCCTCAGGGCCTTTGCCCTTGCTGTTCTCTATGCCTGGAATGCACACCCTCCAGATATTCACATGGTTGCCTTCTCATTTAGTTTTGGGCTGTATTTGAATGTCACCTCGTCAAAGCCTTATGTGTTGTACTATTGACCTATCACTCTCCAGCCTGTTCCTTCACTTTGTTTTTCTTCAGAGCACTTATTACCTAAGATTATGTTACACATGTCCTTATTGTTGATCATCCTCAACAGACTATAAGCACCATATGAGCAAGAATTTTGTCTTTTTAATTGGTACACCCCTAACTCCTAGTGCCTGGCTCAGAGAAGGCACTAAGGCACTCACTGAGTGAATGTGAGGCTTAAATAAGACAATACGTATGAAGAACACAGAGCAACCACAAGATGCTGCACTCTCAGATCTCTCCCGCCTCCCTGGCCCTACGTCACGTTTACTTGCCTGGCTCATCCTTGTCCATCTTGACTTGCCCATTAATGTCAGTTTCCTCAAGGCCGAGTTCTGGGCCCTCTCTTCTTTCCACCTGACATTCTCCTCCCAGATGACTTTAGCTACAGATCCTTCAGCCAGGTATTTCCTAACCACCATGTCTCGACTAGCCCCCAAGTGTTATTCTCTATGCCACAGGTGGCAAACACAAGGCCTGTGGGCTGAATCCGTCCTTCCACCTTGTTTCTACCTGGCGGCAGCACTGAGCTCTCGCTTAACTGTTAAGGAGTAGTTACATTTATACAGTCCTAAAATTACATTTGACTCTTTGAAGGCAACCGTGAGGCTGATGTGGCCCCCAGTGAAAATGAGTGTGACACCCCTGCTCTATGCAATATCCCATTTATTTCCTTTACATAATTAATCACAATCTGTAATTATTTGTTTATTTTTGAGAAAAAATAGGCCCTGATGACTGGGAAATGGCCTGGCACTCACAGCTGGGACACACGCACGTGTGTTCATCATGAACCTCACAGGACATCAGTGGTGGGCAAGGTCATTCAGTGATAGCAACGAAGACAAAGTTCATCATCTTGTCTAAGCATGGACAAACACAAGGTCACTGTCTAAACCGTAAATACCAAACCATAGTAAACAGGCTCCTCGTGGCTGCAGTGAGTGATGGCTACTTTTTTATTTTTTACCAAGTTACAGCTGTAGCCATGTTTCATTTCTCCTTACTTTTTTTTTTTTCTCCTTACTTTTTAAAAAGGATTTTATTTATTTTTTTAGACAGAGGGGAAGCGAGGGAGAAAGCGAGGAAACATCAATGGGTGGTTGCCTCTCGTGCGTCCCCTACTGGGGACCTGGCCTGTAGCTCAGGCTTGAGTCCTAGACTGGGAATCCAACCAGTGACCCTTTGATCTGCAGGCCAGTGCTCAATCCACTGTGTCACACCAGCCAAGCCATTTCTCTTCCCTCCTAGATGAGCTTTATTAAGATGTGCAATCGTAGACTTGCCTCTACTTCCCAAGAGTTCCCAATCTAGAACAAATGCCCTCTTTCTTGAACCTTCCCCCAGTCACCTAACAGCCTGGAATCTCGTCATTCCTAACCCTTGTAATGAGATAATGTCTTTAGAGTTAATAAACCAAATTTTGACTGTAGGTGTGCTGTCCCTGGTGGCCGCTGGCTGCAAGGGCATTGTCACTTTTACTGTCTTATTTTCTACTGCATCCTGAAATTTTAATGGGGAGTGGCTGGTAGAGGATATTCATCCTACCATGTGTTCACCTGCTGAAAGTCCAACATTTTGCTCAGCACGTGGCTGCCTGAATGGAGTACTTTCCCAAGCCTCACTGGCAGCTAAGTATTGACCACAGGATTAAGTTACGGCCAGGAGCATATAAA
Source organism: Desmodus rotundus (assembly GCF_022682495.2). Taxonomy (NCBI): domain Eukaryota; kingdom Metazoa; phylum Chordata; class Mammalia; order Chiroptera; family Phyllostomidae; genus Desmodus; species Desmodus rotundus. The sequence goes on along the minus strand of NC_071397.1, from coordinate 582,459 downwards.
TTCAAGAGCTGTGTGTTAGCTTCGAGGAGATTTCCTTCGAGACAGGTGGTGCGTTCTACTCTTCCTCAGTTCCGAGGCTTGGAGCACTGATAAGCAAACTGGAGTTTTGTTGTGAACAGGAGGGTCTGACCCCAGGAATTGTGGAGCTGAAATCTGGGGGGAGGTAACAGCCAAGGACCTTGCGGTGGTGTGATTGTCATACATGCCTTGAACTGTCTGCCTCTTGCCTTGTGAGAGAAGTGAAGTTCTGTATTATTTGGTTTCTGTTACAATTGAACTCAAAGTGGACAGACGGGGCCATAATAGGTACATAATATTTACAGTGAATAAATGTGTACACACTCATCACTTCAACCGCCACCTAGACGCAGATAACTCAGATGCATGCCTCCTTTTATCTGAATACCAAAACTACAGCTACATCCTTCCTTGGATGTCTTTAAAAAGGCAGCTCAGACACAACCATTTCAAAAGGAAATTAGTGGCATTCTGCCTGTTTTCCCTCAATATATATTTTTTAAAGACTTTACTTATTTTTAGAGATGGGAACGGAGGGAGAAAGAGAGGGAGGGAAATACCAATGTGTATTTGCCTGTGGCCCACCTCCTCCTGGAGACCTGGCCTGCAACCCAGGCATGTGCCCTGACTGGGAATCAAACTGGTGACTCTTTGGTTCACAGACCAGCACTCAATCTACTGAGCCACCCCAGCCACATCCTCAATACCTTCCTTTTTAAATGGTCCCTAGTTATGCAAGCTACAACTACCTCCCCAAACCTAACATACTTGCATTTTATCCTCGTTTCCAAAACTCCACTTTTCCCCGACTCCACAACCAGAATTGATGCCACCACTGCAGCTCACCTGGATTACTGAGGTAACTTTTAACTCCATCTCCAGGCCTGGCCAGCTCCCTACATTCAGTTGATATTCTTGAAAAACCAATCTAACCTTGGCTGGTGTGGCTCAGTGAATCAAGCACTGGCCTGTGAACAAAAGGGTCACTGGTTCAATTCCCATTCAGGGCACATGCCTGGGTTGCAGGCTCAGAGGCAACCCACTCATGTTTCTCTACCTCTCTTTTCTTTCTCCCTTCTACTCTCTCTCAAATAAAGTCTATCTAAAAAAAAAAAAGAAAAGAAAATCCAATCTAACCTGTGATACTGGCTTGCCTGAAACTCTTCAAAGGCTTCATTCTTGAAAGCTCCCAACCATTGTTTTTGTAAGGCCCCAAGTAGTGTAGCTCCTTTCTTCTGCCTAACCTCACACTCCTCCCACCTGTTTTCTAAAAAATTAAATTTATTGGGGGACATGGATTAATAAGTTCATATAGATTTCAAGTGTACGATACTAGACTTGTATATTACACCGTGCACCCTCACCTAAAGTCAATCTGTCTTCCGTCACCATATATTAGGTCCCCTCCACCTCCTTCCTTCTGCCTACCACATTGCTGTCTGTGCCCGTGTTTGTTTTATATCCCACGAGTGAAATCATATGGTTCTTAACTTTTTCTTACTTCTTTCACTTAGCATAATATTCTCAAGGGCCATCCATGTTGTTGCAAATGGCAGTATTTTGCCTTTTCTTGTGTCTGAGTGGTATTCCATTGCATAAATGTACATCCTCTTTATCCAATCTCCTGCTGAAGGACACTTTGGTTGCTTCCATGTCTTGGCCACTGCAAATGATGCTTCAATGATAAAGGTGCATGTATCTTTGCAAATATTTTTTAGTTTCTTTTGGTAGATACCTAGGAGAGGGATTGCTGGGACATGTGGTGACTCTATTCTTAATTTTTTGAGGAACTGCCAGACTGTTCTCCACAGTGGCTGTACCAATATATATTCCCAGCAGCAGTGAATGAGTTCCCTTTTCTCCACAACTCCACAGCCAACACGTTATCTGTCATGATAATAGCCATTCTAACAGGTATGAGGTGGTATCTCATTGTAGTCTTAACAGCTAGTGAGGTTGAACATCTTTTCATAAATCTGTGCACTGCTTGTATGTCTTATGCGGACAGGTGTCTGTTCAGATGCTTTGCCCATTCTTTAATTGTTTGGTGTTGACTTGTATATATTCTTTATTTATTTTGGATACTAACCCCATTGTGGGAGCTGTTATGTGCAAGTATCTCCCATTCAGTTGGTTGACTTTTTATCAATATTTTGTTGTCAGTTCTTTTGCTGTGCAGAAGCTGTTTAATATCATAAAGTCCCATTCACTTATTTTTGCCTTTACTGGGGTTGAACACATAAAATGTTCTCCACAACCAGGGCCCATAAATTGAGTACCTATATTTTCTTCTATGTAATTTGTTCTTTCAGATTTTATATTTAGGTCTTTGATCCACTGTTTTCTTTAAAGCAATTACTTTTTTACATTTTACTATTGGTTTTTAAATTAATTTTTAGAGAGAGGGGAAGGGAGGAAGAGAGGAAGAGAAACATCAGTGTGTGGTTGCTTCTCATGTGCCCCCTGATGGGGACCTGGCCCACAACCCAGGCTTGTGCCCTGACTGGCAGTAAAACCCCTGACCCTTTGGTTTGCAGGCCAGCCGCTCAATCAAGTGAGCCAGACCAGCCAGGGCATATTTGTGATTTTTGTCGATGAACACATCCCACTACGGATTTTCAACTGATTGGTTTCGGCTGTTGTCTCTACTGCCTAATATAGTGCCTGGCCCAACAAATATTGAGACTGGTGTCATCACTGCTCCATAAATATCAAACCTATACACACAGATGTTTAATTACTCCATGGATACCTGGCTATTCCTTTTTCCCACAAAACTTTACTCATAACATAATGCAGCCTAGTCTATAGTTAATGGGACCCCTACTGGTTCCTTCAGCCTGGAAGAAACGTAAGCTTTGCCTTTCTCCATCACCACTGTGTATGAACTAACTGAAGTATAAATGATTTCAAGCCCTGCCTGGTGGGGCTTGGTGGACTGAGTGCTGACCTACAAACCAAAGGGTTGCTGGTTCAATTCCCAGTCTAGGGCACATGCCTGGGTTGTGGTCCCCAGTAGGAGCACTTAAGAGGCAACCACACATTGATGCTTCTCTCCCTCTCTTCCCCTCTAAAAGTAAAATCTTTAAAAAAATGCTTAAAAGAAATGACTTCAACGAGAATAGCCTCATCTGTACCTCCAGAGATGACTGGAACATAGGAATTAAAGAAAATGTTTGTTTCCACTGCATTTATTACTAGTATAAAATATCTTAAAAAGAAAAAAATGACTTTCAGTTCAACAGCCCTCCCTCTTGCCCTAACAACTCCTGACCCACATCCTCAGGGCCAGTTCAAAACTGAGCCTGTTCACCGTCGTTTTCACAGAAAACAACCAGTACCAGGGAAGGAGAGGTTGGGCGAGGACGCCAATACTGTACAGGTTCCACCCAGACAGGCCAGGTAGAGATTCACAGAATTCAAACAAAAAGGCCTGGTGGCCTCACAACGATGCAGTGTAGCTAAAACGGGCTGTAGAGGGGACGGGTTAGGCCCACCAGAGGCTTTAGAGGTCATCTCATGAGGCCAAGGAAGCAGTCTTGTAGAAAGTTTCACAGTTCTCCCGTGCTGGGGTTGGGGAAGGCCCAGAGGGCACCAAGAGCCTCACTCATTTTGGCAGAAATACTCTAGTGTGGTAAGCCACAGAAATGCCATGGACACTGAAAAAGGCCACGAGGGAACGTAGGTTTCACAAATCACAGTGATCACAGACCACAGTGGTGGGGGCCATGCCACTGATGGCGAAACTACAAAATCCAAAAGCAGGGACAGTGGCTTTTCAGGGAGTGACTCTGTACCAGTCATTGAAACTTGACCCCAGGTCAGACAACCTGGGGAGATTCACAGAGCAGCTGCTAACATTGGGGGTAGGAGGTATCACATATAAAGGACTTAAAACAAGCAGCTAGAAGGAAGGAATAGTAGGGAACTGTTCCAGGGCTCAGGAATTGAGGGCAATACTGGGGGCTTGATGGACAATCGCACACGAAACAGCACCAAGTACATTTCCTGCTCAGCAGTCAGGTGGCAAGGGAGAGAGGATCCAGGAAGCAGCTGAAAGGAACAAAGATGCGATATTGAAGGCCAGTGCCTGGAGGCTGGTCAGAAGAGCACACACCGCACCAGCGTTGAAACACAGCTCCGGACCCCAGTGGGAGAGGTGGGGGGCAGGGGTGGGTGTCACTGACTGGGAGGTGGTGGATGGAACATCATCACAGTAGCCATCACAGGGCCACAGGGAAACATGTGGCCGCTAGGTCACGGAGCGCTCCTTCCAGGTTGGGTGGGAAGGCAGTCTCACAGGGGAGGTCCGTTCACGCCTGGATGGTAGAAGGCACAGAGGTCCTCATATCGACAGTGGCCCTTTTTGGCAAAGTGTCGGCAAACAGGGCGGTCAGATTTGTCTGTCAACACGTGAAAATCGGTCAATTTAAAATGTAAGAAAGAAAATAAATGTAACAAGAGAGCAGAGACACAGAAGGCAGTCAGACTTCCTACTCCCTACCATTTCCAGATATTCTGGAATGGCAGTCTTTCTTCTGGGAGAAAAAACATTCAGGGCTACTCCCACTTCAAGAGGACAGAGGATAGCCCGAAGGAAGAGTCATGGTCACTCTGACAGTGATGGGCACTAAATGTACACAGGCACAAAAAAAAAATGGCCTCACCTTCCATAATCTGGGGTTCATTCTTGGGAGGGCAGGTATTCTTGACAAGTGACCAGCTTCTGAGCCTTCGAGGTTGCCTCTGTTCGTTGTGGAAGCCGCCCCTGGAAGGATTACTATAGCCCGGTCCCGGAAAAGGAGGCTCAGCACTGACCCCCCACCAACCACGACCATGTGGGCCACACCTTGGGGGAAAGTCTCCCCAAACTGGGCCTCTGCCCCGGGGAGGAGGTGGGAGAGTCAGTAGTGGTGGAATCATCAGTCCCTTCGATCCTGGAGGACCTCTGTAAAGAGCTAGAGAGACAGAGAGAGAGAGAGAGCATGGGAAAGTGATCAATGGTTAACTTAAACCTGGTAAAAAAGTCCTAATTTTTTTTTTTACTTTTTACTGGAGTACATTATACATACAAAACATACACCAATTTCAAGTGCACAACTTAAACACATCACCAAAGTAAACACATTCGTGTTTTCAACACCCAGGTGAAGGGATAGGACCGTATTGACCTCCTCCCCAAAGGTAACCATGGTCCTGACTTTTAGCACCATAGGTTAGTTTTTGCCTGTTAGTTCTCTGAACTCTGCACAGGTGGAGTCACACAGTCTGCATTCTTTTGTGTCTGGCTCCTTTTGCTCAACATCATGTTTGTGAGATTCATCCAGGTTGCCTGCAGCAGGAGTTCGTTTTCATTGCAGTGTAGTATCCAATTGCAAGTACACACAACTTATTTATCCATTCTACTGACGGTGGACATGTGGGTAGAATCCAGTTTGGGGCTATAACGAAAAATGCTGCTATGAACACTTTTATACATGTCTCTGTTAACACATGTAAGCATTTCTGTTGAGTATGTATCTAGTAGAGGCATTACTCTATGTACGCTCAAGTTAAACAAGTCAAACTTTTTACAAAGTGGTTGTACCAATTTATACCCTCACTAGCGGTTACTCCATAGCCTTGACAACACTGGATATTGTCAATCTTTTCGGTATTTTGCAATTCTGCTGAGTTTGAAGGTTTTTTTTAAGCGTTATTTTTTTTCATTTGTTTCTTTTTAGACAGAGGGGGAGGGAGGAATAGGGAGAGAAACATCAGTGTGTGGCCGCCTCTCACACAGCCCTACCTGGAACCTGACCAGCAACCCAGGCATGTGCCCTGACTGGGAATTGAACCAGTGACACTTTGGTTCACAGGCTGGCGCTCAATCCATTGAGCCACACCAGCCACGGCCTATTTTCAATTTTTTGAGGAACTTCCATACTGTCTTCCGTAGCCGTTTTACCATTTTATAATCTCACCAACAGTACACAAGCACTTCAGTTTCAGAGTGGTATGCTTTTATCTTGTATTTATTTGTCAACTGATGATGTTTTATTCACTCGTTTTTGCCATTTAGATTTCAGTTTTTATGAGGTGGCTATTCCAGTCTTTTACCATTTTTCTAACAGGTTGTCCGTAACAGTTTTTTATATATTCTAGGTTTGAGCTCCTTATTGCTTACATTTGCTGTATCTTCTACTCCATTAATTTCTTAATGGTGCCATTTGATTAATAGAAGTTTATTTTCTAATGTAGTTCAGTTTATAAATCTTTATGGTTAGTGTTTGTTTCCTGTGTAAGAACTCTTGTCTATTCTAAGACATGTAATACATTTATTTCCTAGAATTATTTTTTTGCCTTTAACACTTAGCTGTAGATTCCACTTGGAACTGATGTTTGTCTACGGTATGAATAGGTCAAATTTCATCTTCCCCATGAATATCCAGGTAACCCGTCATCGTGAACTGGAAAGACCACTACACTATTTCAGGTATGTGCGGGCCTATTACTGGACCCGACGCTGTTCTACTGGCTTGCCTGCCCTTGCTTCAACACCGCGTCGTCACCAGCTTTACACTAGGTGTTGATATTCACAGCAAGCCCTTCACTTCAGGACTGTCTCTGCAGTCTCTCACCCTGATCCTCCGCATTTCCATGGAATAATGCAGAACGTTTGTTTTCACAAAAGCTAAAGGGATTATAACTGGGAATGCACTGAATGTACTGATTAATTTGCGAAGAACTGACATTTTTACAACACTGAGTTTTCCAATCTGTGAATACACAACATCTCTTCATTTAGGTACCGAATCCCTGATCTTTTGCTATTAAGTCTTTCCTAGGTTTTAGTCCTTCCCTTGCTCCCTTCTCTCGGACGTATTCGAAGGATTTGGGTCCCTTCCTCCTCACCTGACTTGGGGGCACCGGGCTTTCCATTGGCCATGGGGGGAGGGCCCAGAAGGCTGGGTGGTCCTAAGAGGAGAGACAAAAATGTGGTCATTATAATGAACTGAGGGACTGATGATCCTGTTCTTCTTATTCTTTAAAAAATTTAGAGAGAGGGGAAGGGAGGGAGAAAGAGAGAGAGAAACATCAATGCGTGGTCGCCTCTCGCGCGCCCCCTACTGGGGACCTGGCTGGAAACCCAGGCACAAACTCTGACTGGGAATCGAATCAGCAACCTTTTGGCCGCCGCTCAGTTCACCGAGCCACACCAGCCTGGGCTGTCCTGTTCTGTTTTGGTTGTATTACTCATTTCTTAATCCAACCAGTAAAACCAGGCATATTCTTAGCAGCGTTAGAAGTTTTCCCACCATTTTCTCTTTGACACTGTTGCTATTCAAAGTACCCAGACCCTTTTGTCTACCTCATGGCCAATCAGCTCCCCCTTCCCCCCAGCAGTTTGGAAGCAGTTTGTACACTTTCACCTCCCCTGTGAACGTCTGGGTCACGAACTGTTATTCCAGTCACCGCAACCTGCAACCTCTTTAAGGGCCCTCTCTCCAGCCCTTCTGCGGCAGCGCACGCGAGCTCTATGGCCTCTCTTCCCCAGCCTTCTCTGAAAAGATTTAGGAGCCAGAATGCAGTTGAGGGTTCAAGTAAGAGAACTCCTTCAGGGATCCAGCCGGACAGGCCCTCCACGCCATCCCAGCCTCAGCGCGTGCGCCCTTCCTCCTTCCGCCGGAGCCCCCTCCCCCGCACCGAGGTCCTCGCCTCCACCTGCTGACAGGCGCGTGCACACCCCTCCCGCGCTCCTCACCCGCGGAAGCGCCGTCGTCTTCGTCTCCAAGCTCTTCCCGCTTCGGCACTCGGGCGTCCAGCGTCAGCTGCTGCGGCTGATTCTGCTTCTTTCGTTTGGGCATCGTGGTTGCTGCAATGGCTGCAGCGGGATTTGGAGGACGGCGAAGGGGCACGCTGAGATTGCTTCCGCTTCCGGGGGGCGGTGGAGGTGGAGGCCGAGCGCCCCCATTTGGCTTCCGGAAGGGTGTGGGTGCCTTTGTGCGGCTTTCTCACGTCAGCCGCCTCCCTCGGCCTCCGTCAGGCGCAGCGGCAATCTCAAACCGTCCCTTCGCTACGCTTCCATGCGTGCTCACAAAAGTCCCTTCTTCTTCCCTCGCCGAAGAAAGCTCCGCGACCAGCTCCTCAGTGTACACTAGCGTCCTCGGGCTCCCCAGCGGGGTTCGGGATGAGCGCTGTCGCACACAAAGACGGCCACCTCCGGCCCCGGTTACTATGGCAACAGCTGCAGGCGCCACTCCGTGACCTCTGACCTCCCCCTCAGAGCCCTAATAACATCTGGGTCTCCCTCCCCGCCCGCGCTCGCCCTTCCGATCCGTACACCTTCTCCTTCGTCCCACCGGTAATTGGGGTCCCGGCAGGGCGGCGCTCGGGATGCTTCCGACCGCTCCCCGCCTCCTGGCCGTCTGACCCTCCCACAGAGTAGCGCAGACCTGGGCTCCGGTCTCCGGCGCGCGGCCTCGGCCTTTTCGGCTCAAGCCCCGGGGCTGGGAGGGTGGCTGCGGTGTGTCCGCGCCCCTCTCCGCACGCGGTGGGGCCCGCCCGCCGCTCCACCGCCCCGCGAGGTGAGTGGTAGCGTCTCCCCGGCGCGTAGGTCCTGCTGACACACGTCCCCCCTCTCCCGAGCGCGAGGTGGTAGCGTCCGTGACGCAGCGAGCCCGAGCCTCCCACGCGCACCTCCCGCCTCGCCGCCGCCGCGCTCTCCCAGTGCTACTGGCTCTCACGTTCCGGGAGCCCGCCCTACCTCGTCTCGCCTCGCTCCCGCGGGGATGTGACTGTACTCCCCCTTCCGCCCGCCTTCCAGCCCGGCTACTGGGGCGAATCGACCGGGCCTGCCCGCTGACGTCACCGCCTGGCCCCGCCCCGCGGAGGGTCCCCAGCCTCGGCGGCGGGGCTGCCCCGGCAAGGGGAGTCAGTTGAGGCGGCGGGAGCTCGGCGGAGGGCGGGCCAGGTGACTGGTCCGGGCCATGCCGAGGAAGAAGCCCTTCAGCGTGAAGCAGAAGAAGAAACAGTTGCAGGACAAGCGCGAGCGGAAGCGAGGTCAGTGCGGTAGCGAGAGGAGGGGGCGGGGCTCGGGCTCCCGCACAGCTGGAAGGAGGGGTGTGCCCTCTGCACCTCTGGGGGGCGTGGGAGGGTGCGGTGGCGGCGCGCCCACGCTGGCGGGCGACTGCGGCGGGGATTCTCCCATCCCAACGCCCTTACGTGAAAGGGGGGGAAGGATGGAGAGTTGGGGGAAGGGAGTCCCTCTTGCTCGAACGGGCGCCATCCCCGCAGATCCAGGGAGGAGGAGTGGCCACCCCTGTGCACATCCGGGAGGGTCCTGAGCAGGTTGTGTGAGAAATCGGGCCTCAAAAGAAGTCGGGGTGCGGTGAGGGGGAGCCAGGCCGCCTGGGGAGGGGATCTTTTGGCTCCTGAGAGCCGACCAGCACTGGCGTCACCGGCTCCTCCCCGCAGGGCTTCAAGATGGGCTGCGATCCAGTTCCAACAGCCGCAGCGGGAGCCGGGAGCGGCGGGAGGAGCAGACCGACACCTCGGACGGGGAGTCCGTGACCCATCACATCCGTAGGCTCAACCAGCAGCCTTCCCAGGGTCTGGGCCCACGAGGCTATGACCCAAATCGGTGAGAGTGGGCCTTCCCTGCTTACCAGGAAGTCGGACCGTGGGGGGAAGCCGGCTGCCCCGATGAAGGCTTGAAACGGGTGGGGCTGGGATGCCGTGGTTCTCTGCGGGCCGCAAGCTTCCCTTCCGGAGCGGCGGGAGAGTTTGGTTTTAGGAGGGTGAGAATACTACGTGAAGGAGGGACTTGGGGGAGGGCCGACTCAGAGGAGGCAAACAACCTTGGAGAGCAGCTTAGCGAAGTTGTCTGCGCAAGCGGGGAGTTCGTGGCCACAGGACTGTGATGGATGCCTTGGTCCTTGTCCCCACAGATACCGACTGCATTTTGAACGGGACAGCCGGGAGGAGGTGGAGAAGAGAAAGAGAGCAGCCCGGGAGCAAGTGCTGCAGCCCGTCAGTGCTGAGGTGCTGGAGCTGGACATCCAGGAAGTCTATCAGCCTGGTTCAGGTGCGTGAGAATTCAACACCTGGATGTTTGGGACAGGCAGTGGACTGGGGCAAGGAGTGTGGAAGAGTAAAAACGGACTGTGAGCAAGGAGGGGTCTGGGATGCACTCTGGAGTCCTGAACTGTTCTCAGACTTACTTGGATTTCTCTGGATTTTGCAGTTCTGGACTTTCCCCGCCGTCCCCCTTGGAGCTATGAGATGTCCAAGGAACAACTAATGAGCCAGGAGGAACGGAGCTTCCAGGAGTATCTTGGGAAGATTCATGGGGCTTACATGTCCGAGAAACTTAGCTACTTTGAGCACAATCTGGAGGTGAGAGTGGAAAGGGGCCAGGAGCAGAGCCCAGTGACCTAGGGTCAGATTGGCCTGGAGTCGGGCAGGGAGCGGACTCTAGGCTCAGGGTCTCTTCCACTGACTTTGTCTTTCAGACGTGGAGGCAGCTGTGGCGCGTGTTGGAGATGTCTGACATTGTCCTGCTTATCACTGATGTCCGACATCCCGTGAGTATTGGGAGGAGGCTTCTTGTGGGGTGAAGGGCAGAGGCAGGAGCTGGGAGACAGAGAGGTACCCCCTTCCTCTCTGGTCTGCTGTGTCCTGTGCTGATGTCTGCAGTCACGCACTCGGTCCTCTGCTCAGCAGGGCCATAGCCTGTCGCTTCCTCCCTGGCCAGCTGACTCTCCTCTTGGTCATTCGTTTGATGAAGAACCACACAGCCCGCCCTGGCCGGTGTGGTTTAGTTGGTTGTCCCGTAAACCAAAAAAAAGGCTGCAGGTTTGATTCCTGGTCAGGGCACATGCCTAGGTTATGGGTGTGGTCCCCTGTTGGGGCGTGTGTAAGAGGCAGCCCATAGATGGTTCTCTCTCACATGGATGTTTCTCTTCCTCCCTCCCTTCTCCTCTTCCTAAAATCAATAAGCATGGCCTCAGGTGAGGATAAAAATTTAAAAAAAAAAAAAAAGTAAGAAAGAAAGGAAAATCGAATATCCTGTTTCCCAGCCCTTCTGAGCTAAACCAGTAGAAAATCCCAGAGTAGAGTTCTCGGTGTAATGAAGGCATCTGGGAGCTTCCCCTTTTCCTGCTGCATCAGCGAGCTCAGGACTCACCTGGAATGTGGGAGTGGTGGTCAAGGCTCTAAACTCTGCTCCTGGGTGGCCCTTGTGTGGATCTGCTTTGCGGCTTCACTGTTGTCTTCCAGTGGGAGGAAGGGAGGTCTGTGAGGGCTGTTAAGAGGACCTCTATTGGAGGTCCTTAAGGAGTTGTACACACACTCCTACGCAAACACACAGGTATTACTTAGCTCCTGTTTTGTCTTTCTAGTTTAGTTGGGCTGATTTACCCTTTTTGCCCCAGGCTCTGCTACCACCAGGGTTCTGTCTCCTAGCTGTGAATGCTGAGTGGGGAGCTAGAGGCAGAGAGCTCTGGGTTGACCTCTCATTGCTCATCCCCTTACCAACCCTATCCCAGGTTGTGAATTTCCCACCAGCACTTTACGAGTATGTGACTGGAGAACTTGGGCTGGCCCTGGTGCTGGTCCTGAACAAGGTGGATCTGGCCCCACCGGCTCTCGTGGTTGCCTGGAAGCATTATTTCCACCAGCACTTTCCCCAGCTCCATATCGTCCTTTTCACCTCTTTCCCTCGGGACCCCCGCGTCCCACAGGACCCTAGTAGTGGTGAGTGGGCAATGAAGAGGGCAGCATGGGAGAGGTGGCGTGGCAGGGGACAAAGGGGACAAAAGAGAGGCTTGTTGACAACAAAGCACCTGATTTTGGACCTGAGGGTGGTGGCCCAGATGGGGTGTGCTAACCCTTTTGGATCCTTGGATCTCAGTCTTGAAGAAGAGCCGGAGGCGGGGGAGAGGATGGACTCGGGCCCTGGGGCCGGAGCAGTTGCTGAGAGCCTGTGAAGCCATCACCGCAGGGAAAGGTTTGTGCCCCTTAGAGGGAGATGTGGCAGGCCATGGGGGAGATCCGAGGCCCAGAGTGATTTTGCTCACCTTTCTCGAAGTCAACTCCTCTATTACGGACACAGGCGAGGGGCCGGGGGAGGAGTGGAAGACTGGCTTGGGACCGGAGAGGCAGCAGGTAGGCAGGAGCCCTAGTGCAGCTGCCGTCAGGCTTCCCAGGACTTTTCAGAAAACTTTGACAGAGAAATGCATGTGATTCCAGGGCGGGGCCAAGTGAAGGCTAGGGAGTCATCTGTGGCACAGGTTGGCACTATCCAACTCCAGAGGGTATTGGTTACGCCAGCTGTGCCATCATAGTATGCGCCGTGATATATGGTGGCCCTGGGGAAACCCTCTTTGTCTTCTCCTTCCCTGAGCAGTGGATTTGAGCAGCTGGCGGGAGAAGATTGCCCGTGATGTGGCTGGGGCCAGCTGGGGCAACGGCTCTGGGGAGGAGGAGGAAGAGGACGATGGGCCAGCAGTCCTGGTAGAGCAGCAGTCTGACTCAGCAATGGAGCCAGCCGGCCTAACCCGCGAGCGCTACAAGGATGGGGTGGTGACCATCGGCTGTGTGGGTAAGAACGCTGTGGCCCATGCAGGGCAGCCCCAGGATTTGGAAAAGTGGGAAGCTGATCTGGGCTCACCACCCCAGGGAGGCTCCAGGGTCTCTGGAGACCCTCTGCTGCAGGGGAAGGATCATCGCCTGAGTTAAATCCCACTGCGTCTCAGTTGTTACTGACCTTGTGGAAGAATTTGCTCGCTCTGAGTAGGTACTTTGACTTTAATGATGAGGACCGTGATACCCGAGTAGAAACGCATGTGAGGAATGAAGGAAAGAGTATAGAGAGGGTCTAATGAAGCCTGACAAACAGTGACAGTAAGAACAATAATCGTTAAAGTTTAATGTTTATATGGTCTTCCTATGTGCTAGGCACTGTTCTAAGTGACTTATGTGTATTAACTGTTTCAGTTGTGCTAATTAGTCCGTAGTAGAGTGGTCATTAAATCATAGGAGGAGCTTAGCAAATGTTAGTTTTTTTCTGCATCTTGACCCTTTAAATCTGTTGTCAGAGAGAACCTTCCCTTATTCCAGAGATTTGTCTCTGCTCTTGGTAGGGGAGAGAGGGGCCCAGGACCCCTTTTCATTTTGGGTGCGAGAGATGAGAAGTGGTTCTGGCGAAGACGTGGTACTGAGGTATCGTTTTAACCGGAAAAGGCCAAGCCCAGTAGGAGCTGGGGAGAGCAGAGTAGTTGGCTCCTTGTTCGGGATGAGTCTCCTTTTCGTCGGGGAAACGGCCTGGCTGCTGACAGGCTGCCCCTGTTCTGGTCATCGCCCTCTGGCTCCCCTCCCCTGACTTGGGGCGCAGCTCTCCATCCCCGGAGGCCCCGTGCCCCGTCTCAGCAGCCTGCGTTCAGGGTGGTGTGGCACACGCCACCCTGGTTTGGGGCCGCCACGCCGCTCTCGCTCATCCACTCCTGAGCACCAGGCACAGGTGCTGTGTGGGGGAGGGGATCCTGCCATGAAAATGAGACAGGCCTCTTCCTTTTTTTTTAAAGAGGGGAAGGGAGGGAGGAAGAGAGGGAGAGAAACATCAATGTGTGGTTGCCTCCTGCATGCCCCCAACTGGGGATCTCGCCCCCAACCCAGGTGGGAGTCGAACCAGCGACCCTTTGGTTCGCAGGCCCACACTCAACCACTGAGCCACACCAGCCAGGAAGTCCTCTTCCTTTACAGAACTGTTTTCTTGTGAATAAGTTGAGTCATTGTTTGAAGTCATATTTAGGGAACAATGAAAGGGGACAGAGAGAAACTTAAAGAGGAGGGGTCCTTCTGGAAAAATTCCTAAGAAAAGCCTGGAGCGATGAAGAGAAGTGGCTGTGGAGATGTGGGGAGAGGGCCTTCTGGGCCAAGGATAGTAAGTGAAAGGGTCTGGAGGTGGGAAGGAGCTTGCTGACCGTGGGACCAGCCAGCCAGATTGGAGTATTGGAGCCAGAAAAGAGGACTGGGGGTGAGGTCAAAAAGGCCGTCAGGCACCATGTCATGTATGGCGCTGTGGCTGAGAGTTTTGGATTTATTCCTAGTCTTACGAGAAGCGAGGGGTGGGTGGGCTTTGAGCAAGACCGTGGGCAGTAAATGGGGGGGGGGGCAAGGAGGGAGCCGAGGGTGTTTCAGAGGCCATTGCAGTGGACGTGCAGGGTTTGTCCTGAGCACCTGGGGTCCTGGGACAGGGAGACTGGGAGAGGGGCTGGCTGGAGGGGTGTGGCGGGGGAGGGGATTCAGACATTAAATTTGAAAAAAATTTAAAAATGTCCCTAGTGGAGCCCTAGCTGGTGTGGCTCAGTGGACTGAGTGCTGGCCTGGGAACCAATGGTCTCTGGTTCGATTCTCAGTCAGGGCACGTTCCTGGGTTGCAGGCCAGGTCCCCAGTAAGGGGTGCATGAGAGGCAACCACACACTGATGGATATTTCTCTCCCTCTTTTTCTCCCTCCCTTCCCCACTTTTAAAAAATGAATAAATACAATCTCTAAAAAAATATATCCCTAGTGGAGATATTGAATATATATCAGCCTAGAGCTTAGGGAAGAGGATTGGAGACTTGAATTTGGGACAGATTTAAATTTGGGGAGCCACTAGTGGGTATAAATCAGGGGTCCCCAACCTTTGGGCCACAGACAGGTACCAGTCGGGGCCTGTCAGGAACTGGGCTGCACAGCAGGGGTCCAGCTTGAATGCAGTGTGCTTGAATCATCCCCAAACCATCCCCACCACCCTGGTCTGTGGAAAAATTGTCTTCCATGAAACTGGTCCCGGTGCCAAAAAGGTTGGGGACCGCCTGTGTAAATGGTACTTACAACAGCCATGAATTGGGGGCGGTGTGGGGGAGGAGCTAGGTGGAAAGTGGAGGCCAGGCTGGTATTTAGAGGTTGGGCAAAGGAGGAGGAAACAGGGATCCCCAGATGTCAAATGCAGAAAGTTTCTGGAGGGGGAAGGAGGGCTCAGCTGTATCAAGTGTTGCGGACAAAAACAGTGAGATGAAAGCAGTTCACTCAGCGAACTCGGCAGTGTGAACGTGAGTGGTTTCAGTGGAGTGGAGGAGAGAAAGCCAGATTGCTGTAGGCCAGTGAGAGAATGGACAACAATGTGGTAGAACTTGTGTGAGACAGGAGCCAGACACACTGTCTCCACATTGCATAAGTCCATTTGTGTGAAGTTCAAAAGCTACAGGACTGACCTGCATCGCTCAGGAATACACAGGTCATAAAACTAAAACGAAGTGTAAGCAACAGAATCCCTTATCACTCAGGGTAAGGCTGAAAGAGAGAGAGGCTGCTGATGAAGGGACCAGTGGGGCCTCTGGGGATGCATGTCATGCTCTGGGCCCAGGAGCGGGTGATACGGGGTTCATCTGGCACATTTATGTTTTGCGCATTTTTGTGTATGTACAGTTTTTTTTCCAAACTCTAAGAGAAAGTTTATTTAGAAAGTCACAGAGGTAGAAGAAGTGAGCCATAGAAGAAATGGGCTCAGGGAACGAGTCAGCAAAAGAAGGGTCATTGGCGCCTGGGGGAGGAGGGAGAGATACGGACAGTGAGAGACAAAGAAGGAGAAAAAAGGAGACGTGTCTGTTACCAGTTCATAGTCATAAAGGAGACGGCATGAGTAAGTGGTGACCAACAAGCGACAAGTCTTTGAAGGTGTTTCACTAGAAAGGGGACAGAGCAATGGGGCTGGTGGGTGTTGTCAGAGGAGGGCTGTTTTCTCCCTCCCCCCCCACTGTGGAAAGGAGATACTTAGCATCTGTAAATGGGGTGCAGTCATCATGGTAGTGCCTCTCTCCCCAGCTGCACTCAGCTGCCAGGAGTAGGTGTGGGAAGATTTGCATTTTGTAGGATTGGGGCTTTGCCAGGTGAGTACAGTGGAGGGAAGAGGTGGGACCAAGGGGTTCAGGTCTGTGACAGGGATTGGCTGTAGAGTGGGACGATGGAATTGAAGTTGGGAAAGAGGGAAGTGAGGACATGAATTGGGTGTTGAATAGAGTTCCCATGCTAGAGTCCTTGTCCAAGTGTGATTAAAATGGAGGAGTCAGGATAAGGGGTCTGGGAAGATGGCATGTGAGGTCAGAGAGGGGGATGCTTGCAGCTGAGACTTTGGAGGTGTGCAGTCACAGGCTCCAGGCCACGACCCCAGGAATCTGTATGGAGCTGGGGCGGGGTGGAGGAAACGGTCTTTGGAAGGGACATCCTGGAGCTGAGAGGCCAGCGTGCGGGTCTGTGCGGGAGTGAACGCGGTGCCCTGACAGGAGTGTGAGCCAGCCCTCGGTCTCCAGGCTTCCCCTTGGAGAACTTGGCATAATCACGAGAGGCGCCTCTCACTGGGGCTGGGTGTTTAATCCACTGTACGCACCGACCCACGCAGCTGCGTTTGTTTCTTATTTAATCTCGACTGCTCTGAGGTTGGAGGTACCTGCACAATAAGGTGAGGAAGCAGAGGCTCAGAAAGTTAAGTCAGTTGCCTCAAGGTCACAAAGCTGGTAAGTGGAGAGGCCTGGATTCAACCCTGGAAGTCCAGAGCCTGATCTGTGACTTGCAATGTTAAACTGCTTCCTTAATTCCTGAGCCTTCGCTCCCCCTTCATCTGTACACACAGCACCACATCCTTCCCGTCACAGAGTGAGGATCTGCCAAGCGCTAACTCTCCTTGCTCTCCTCAGGTTTCCCCAACGTGGGAAAGTCCTCTCTGATCAACGGGCTGGTGGGGCGGAAGGTCGTGAGTGTCTCCAGAACCCCTGGCCACACCCGATACTTTCAGACCTACTTTCTGACTCCCTCTGTGAAGCTCTGTGACTGCCCGGGCCTCATATTCCCCTCTCTTCTGCCCAAGCAGTTGCAGGTACGAGGGCAGTGTGGGGAAGGAGGGGGAGACAGGAGACGGAGGAAGGAGCTGAGCCTTCTTGTTTCCTCTCAGGTTCTGGCAGGGATCTACCCCATCGCCCAGATCCAGGAGCCCTACACTGCTGTGGGCTACCTGGCCTCCCGGGTCCCTGTGCATGCCCTGCTCCACCTGCGCCATCCAGAAGCTGAGGACCCCTCTGCAGAACACCCCTGGTGTGCTTGGGACATCTGTGAGGGTGAGTTCCACATGCCTGGTTCCTCCCTTTGCCCTTTACTCTGCCCTGTCCCCTCTCCTCTCCTCTCCTCAGATGTTCTGTCATTGACCCAACAGCTGGCCACCCCTAGATTTCTGTCATAGGACAGCAAGATCTCTGGCCTGGAATATTCTAGAAAACTGGAAGGATCATGTTAGGGAAGTGGGGTTAATGGGCTTCCCTCCCCATTATGCTTTTTTCCCTCCAGCCTGGGCAGAGAAACGTGGTTACAAGACAGCCAAGGCAGCGCGGAACGATGTGTACAGAGCGGCCAACAGCCTCCTGCGGCTGGCACTGGATGGCCGCCTCAGCCTGTGCTTTCATCCCCCAGGCTATAGTGAGCAGAAAGGTCAGCTCACCAGGGTGCCTCCCAGCCCCGCTGTAGTGTAGGCAGGAGAGGGTGGGCTTGTGGCCACAGAGCTGGGGCAGACCTGGGTTCTACACCTGTCAGTCGGCTCTGTGTTACTACGTGTCTCTGAGGCCGTTCCCCGATCTACAAAATCAGGGTGCCAGCTGCCCCCGCTGACATGCTGATAGACTGGAGTTGATGTGTGCAGAGCGGTTCAGGGCCCAGCACGTGGGAGGTTGAGTGAATGAGTGAAGGAATACATTCCAGCAGCTACGAAAGTTACTTTTATTCTTAGTCTTTGCCTCTTCCCCATCTTCTTCTGGCTTTAGTTCCCTGTTCAAAACTCTTCTCTGTTCTTCTTGTTTTGGTTCCCCAGGCACCTGGGAATCCCATCCGGAGACCATGGAGCTGGTGGTTTTGCAGGGCAGGGTGGGGCCAGCAGGTGACAAGGAGGAAGAGGAGGAGGAAGAAGAGCTTAGCAGCTCCTGTGAGGAGGAGGGAGAGGAGGACCGGGATGCGGATGAGGAGGGGGAAGGGGATGAGGACACCCCGAC
Source organism: Desmodus rotundus (assembly GCF_022682495.2). Lineage (NCBI taxonomy): Eukaryota > Metazoa > Chordata > Mammalia > Chiroptera > Phyllostomidae > Desmodus > Desmodus rotundus. The sequence continues at coordinate 564,382 of NC_071397.1, read as the reverse complement.
CTCAGCTCCGGGGTCCAGCCTGGCCTCGAGAAACCCTTACGCTCTGTTGGGTGAGGACGAGTGCTGAGGCCGTGCCCTGTGCCGTCTTTCCCAATGTCTTTGCTTTCGGACAGACCTGGGGGTATCTCCCTTCTACTGCCCCGATTGTGAATAAAGATTGTCTGCTTGGTAGCCCCTTCCCCACACGGACCGAGGTGAGAGCAGCTCTTTGAGACTGACAGCTGTGGGAGGCTTCTCTTCTCTCTCTCTGTGCATTCTCTCTGCAAAGGTCAGGTTCTCTTAGGAGTTAATTCAGTGGGTTCCAAGGCCCTGAAACCTGCTTCCTCTGCTCAGTCTGCCACGCGCACCTGAGGAATGCCAGTGTCACCGTGGGGAGCGCCGGGCGCGTCAGGCTTCTAAGGCCTGGTCTGTATCCAGCCCCCTTTCTGAGTTCCTGCCATACCCTCTCAGATTTGAGCAACAGCCTTGGGTGCCTCTGCTGCCAGACTGGGTTCTGCCAGAAGCTCCTAGGAGGAGAAGCAGAAAGAGGTGTCACAAACCTGATGTCTCCAAGTGAGATTTTTACAGGATTCATTAAAATCCAGCAAATATTTACTGAGTGTTGACTGTGTGTTGGGACCTATGCTAAGCACCGAGCCTGTAACGATGCATAAACAGGGGTCTGACTTGAACTGGTAGCCTGGCCGTGACCCAGACCCCATTGTCATTATCCACATTTTTGGATTAGGAGGAATGTGTAATGTTCTCCAGATTCTTGGGGCTCAGACAGTATAATTCTAGAACTTACTGTTGATGAAAATATTTAGTTAAGACTAAATGCTTGTGAAAATGTTGATTAAACGTGTCCAAGTAGAGTCTTAATTACTGGCAAACAGATAGTGTGCATGTTTGTTTTATTTTTTGTTTACTTTTTTATCCTCACCAAGGACATTTTCATTTGCTTTTAGAGAGAGAGGAAGGGAGACAAAGAGAAGCATCGATGCGAGAGAAGCATGACTCAGTTGCCTCTGTGGCCCCTGGACTGGGAATCCGCACTAGGATCTGGGAACGTTCGCATCTGGACTGGGAATGAGCCTGCCACCTAGGCATGTGTCCTGACCAGGAATTGAACCTGCAACCTTCCGGTTATGGGGCAATGCTTTAACCGCCGAGCCGTCCTGGCCAGGGCAGTAGTGTGTATATTTATCATTGAGCAGACCAGCCTTTTAAGTAGTGTTCAGTTTTATTGTTTAAAAGCCTCAGTATGTACTGAGGGTGTATGAGATTAAGAAGGGAGGGCACAGAACCAGCGTCCTGAATCCCATTTTCCCTGATTTGGGGGCAGAGCCAAGGGGACCTTGTGCTGGGTCTGAGGTGACTTATGGAACCGTGTGCATTGCAGCAGTGAGCAGCTCTTGTGAGTCAGGGCACCTGAGGCTCTGCTGTGTGTCTCCTTTGTCAAGCAAGCGGCTAGACTCCAGGATTTAAGTTTTTGGAGAAAAGCGAGAATGGGTTTTGTTCGGTTGTCTGCCATGGTGTTGTCTGGGTTGGGTGGTAGCAAAAAGTGGTGTTTGATGGGTTGACCATTAGTGTAGGGGTAAGGCTAAGGAGCAGTACCAGATTCTTTCTCTTCACCCAAGCATCCCATTCAGGTCCCGGGTCACTGGGCAGAATGCCAGCAAAGACGCCGTCAACCTAGGAGCAAGAGAAGCTGAGGTATTGGGGCCACACGTTCCGTCAAGCACTGCCCTTTGCTGGTCTCTGTGAGGGCGTGAGTCCGGGGTCTGCACTCCAGTGCCAAGTTTAAGTACTGCCAGTCTGTGGGTGTGCTTGAAGGTTGCCTAAAACATGCTGTAAAAGACAAAAAAGTCCAGGTTGAGAGAAAAACTTACCTGCCTTCCACTGGGGCTCTTTAGTCTCAGTGCTGGATCTTCTGATGGAAGAAAACAGGTCAGCTCAGTGTCCTCTAAGGGTTTGTGATGTTCAGGAAAGTCATCTCAAAATGTGGGAAAAGGAGAGAAATGAGAGTTTATTTTCCCTTGTTTTGTTTTTTGCTGTCTCATGAGTGTCAGCAGGGGCCCTGGGGAGAGTCTGGGGCAGGATGAAGGTTTGCGACCTGGAACAGGAGAGAAGGTTGAAGGGGGGGCATGTTCATGCCGAGAACCTGGAAGCAGGAGCTCTAACGTCCCTAAGGGGCAGGGCTAAATGATTCATTCCCAGCCCCGCCATGACTCACTGACTGTAGGGAAGGAATACTAGGAAAAGAATGATCTTGGCAACAAACAGATTTGGGAGGAGAAGGATAATAATACCCTGAGACCAGGGCCTGAGGCTGAGGTTGAAACCTACAGAAAGGGATAAAGGAAATTAGGGGCCTTACCTCCCTCCATACTGAAATACCCAGGGCCCTGTCCTCACACCCTTCTTGGGTTATGGCCACTGTGGGGACACCTGACCAGGGAGGTCTGGGGCTCTGGTAGTTCCCACAGCTTCTGGCCAGTCTCTCGATGGAGAGAAACCAGTACATCTCATTTATGCTGGAATTCTATTTGGATATTGAGCAAGTTTTTTCCAAGCTTCCTTTTTTTCAGACAGGTCTAATCTTGTATCTGAGACAGAGTAGCCATGTGTGGTCTGGGTAGTTCAATGACCTGGGCCCCCTTTTCTTCACTTCTTAAAATCATTGATGCAACCAACAACAATTGGTTGAAAACCAATGTGCCAGATACACTGAGTTCTGGGACAAAAAAAATTGAATACGGCATAGATCTCACGGAGTGGGTCAGCCAGACACACAGCAGTAGTAGTAGTAGCAGTAGCAGTAGTAGTAGTGATAATAATGATGATGTGACAGTTCTATAGTACTGTATAAATTAGGAAGTAATTACGTGTATCCATTGAGCTGCCATACTAAGTAAGGTACGTAGGACATAATCATCCCAAGGACTCATTCACTCACTGAACGTCTGTTGAGCAATCGCTGTCTGCCAGTTGCTGCTAAGTTTGAGTGATACAGAAACGGCCCTCTGTGGAGCTAACAGTTAGACAGACACTCACAGAAGTGGGGTAAGCGCCCCGAGAAAGGTGGTGCAGGGTCCTGTGGGGCAGCATGGGCTCCGTAAAGGAGGGGCCTTAGGGTGCTAATTAGGAAGGAGTGGAGGACAGGGCTGGAAGTATTTGCACAGCAAGTTATGTATGACTGAGAAGGCAAATTAGTTGTCTGTGGTAAAGAATTGCTATGGGAACACCCAGCATGGGCTGCTAAGCCAATCTTCGTGAGTCAGAGGAAAACTAGAGCAGAAAGTCCAAGCTGAGGCCTTAAGACTGAGCAGGACTCAGCCAGGTGTTGTGAGGGGAAGAGCATTCCAGAGGGGAGAGCAAAGACCCGGGAACAAGCGCATGACAGCTTTGGTAGACTTAACTGGCTCAATATGGCTGGGGCAGAGGGCGCAAGGGCGATGTGGGGTCAAGGTAGAGTCAGAGGGATAGGCTTGGGCCAGCTCTTGCTTGACCTTTTCAGCCATGCTAAAGATGTAGGCTTTATCCAGAGGAACACTGGAGGAACTTAAGCCCAAAACTAAGAAGAGACTTGTGCCTTAGACCATTCTGGTGGTTGTGTGACGACTTGTTTGGAAAGGGGGGAGATCAGAAGCTTTTGCAGCCATCCCAGGGAAGGACTAGAAACCAGAATTAAGGTGCTGGCAGATGGAATAGTTTTACGGGATACTCAGCAGGTAGAATTTGACAGGTCTTGGGGATTGTTTTGCTGTGTGGGTAAGGTAGAGGGACAAGTCAAGAGTGCACCCCATGTTTCTGGCTAGGCAACAGGGTGGGCGGTGGGGCTGTTCCCTGAGACAGGGTTTATACAAGTTGGGCCTGGGGGAAGAGAGGTGGTGGCTGCAGACAGAGATTTGGGTGTTATTAACATGTAGGGGGAGGAGAATAATGTTGTCCACAGAAAGTGTAATGAGAAGAGAAGACAGCTGAGGGAGAAAGAGGAGAACATAAAGAGGAGGGCAGGGAAAGAGAAGCCAGCACACAGGATGAAACCTCGTGAGATGTATGGTGAGAGCCAGGGGAGGAAGGACGGGAGGGCGCAGTGTGGAGTGCTGCTGAGGAGTAATGTCATGAGTAGTGACGAGTGTCCGCTGGATCTGGCAACTCTGAGCCTGCAGCATCCTGGTGGGAGCAGTTCCATTGGATGGGTGAGATCAGACACACTAGATGTCAGGGGGTTGAGGAATATGTACAAAGGAAGGAGAGGTAGAGGAGGAAATTTTATAATCTTCAATAAGTTTGGTTGTGTTTGCAACAAAAGAAAAATGGAGGAGAATATATATGGACTTGAGGAACTACTTTTTTTTTTTTTTACATAGAAAGTTTTGAGCATTTTAACAAAACTCCCCAAAAACAAAAGCCCAGGACCAGACAGCTTTACAGATATATTCTACCAAACATTGAAAAACCTATTCTTGGACTATTCCAAAAAAATTGAAAAGAAAGGCACCCTTCAAATTATGCTACAAGGCCGACATTACTCTGATACCAAAACCAGACAAGAACACTACAAAAAAAAAAAAAAAAAAAAGAACTACAGGTCAATATCCCTGATGAACATAGATGCTAAAATTTCACAAATTTCTAGCAAACCAAATTCAACAGCACATTAAAAGGATAATACACCATGATCAAATGGCATTTATATCAGGCATGCAAGGGTGGTTTAACATCCATAAAACAATGTGATTCACACCATCAATAAATTTAAGGAAAAAAATCATATGATTATCTCATTGGAGGCAGAGAGGCATTTGACAAAATTCATTCATTTATGATTTAAAAAACTCAACAAAATGGGTGTAGAAGGAACTGACCTCAACTCGATAAAGGCTGTGTATGACAAATCCACAGCTAACACCGTACCCAGTGGTGGAAAGCTGAACACTAAGATCAGGAACAAGACAGATGCCTGCTCTCACCACTATTATTCAAAATAGTACTGAAAGTTCTAGTCACAGCAATCAGGCAAGAGAAAGAAAGAAAAGGTATCCAAATAGGAAAGGAAGAAGTAAAACTGTCACTATTTGCAGATGATATGATGTTATAGAAAACTGAAGAACCCACAAAAAAATAGAACTAACAAAATCATTTAAGTAGGATGCAAAATTAATATACAGAAACCTGTCAACATTCCTATACACTAATAACAATCATGAGAAATTAAAAAATCTCACAATTGCATACAAAAGGATAAAATACCCAGTAATAAATTTAACCAAGGAGGTGAAAGACCTATACTCTGAAAACTATAAGACATTGAAGAGGATACAAATCAATGGAAGTACATTCCATGTTCATGGATTGGAAGGATTAATATTGTTAAAATGACCATGCTAGCCCCGGCTGGTGTAGCTCAGTGGATTGAGCATGGGCCTGCAAAACAAAGGGTCGCTGGTTCAATTCCTGGTCAGGGCACATGCGTGGGTTGCAGGCCATGTCCCTAGTGGGGGGCGCTCCAGAGGCAACCACACACTGATGTTTCTCTCCCTCTCCCTTCCCCTCTCTCTAAAAATAGAAAGAAAAAATGAAAAAAAAATGACTATGCTATCCAAAGATGTACAAGTGCAATACAATTACCAAAATAACAATGGCATGCTTCTCAAACCATAACAAATAATCCTAAAATTTATATGGAACCACAAAAGATTCCAAATAGCCAAAGCTATCTTGAGAAGGAACAAAGTTGGAGGTATCACACTCCCCAAACTCAAACTACAAGACTACAGTATTCAAAGCAGCATAGTACTGGCATAAAAACATACAAATAAATCAATGGAACAGAATAGAGAAATAAAACCTCACTTACATGGTCAACTAATTATGACAAAGGAGTAAAGACAGTCTCTTCAACAAATAGGGTTTGGAAAATTGGACAGATATAGACAAAAAAAGAAAAGGAAGGAAGAAACTGGTCTATTCTTGTACACTGTATACAAAAGTAAACTCAAAATGGCCCTGGCTGGTGTGGCTCAGTGGATGGAGCACTGGCCTGCAAACCAAAGGGAAGATCTGCTCCCTGCTTCCCTCTCATCCACCCTTCTTTTCTCTCTAAAAGTAAATAAAACACTTAAAATTTAAAAAAAAATAAAAATAAATTTTAAAGGCTTATTTTATTCTCATTTAAGACAGAGGAGGAGGAGGAGGGGAGAGAGAGAAACATCACTCAGCTGCCTCCTGCACACGCCCCAACCGGGTATGTACCCCGACTGAGAATCAAACCGGCCATCCTTATGTTATGGGATGGCGTTCCAACCAACTGAGCCACTCTGTCAAGGGCAAAAACTTTTTTAAAAAAGGTAAATGTGTGGGTGAAATTGAATGAAGGTTAACTATGGAAAAAATGTCTGGTAAGGTTAAAAAGGATAGTGTGTAAGTTGGGATAAGATAGTTAATTGAAATCTAGATTCTTTACCTCTTTTCTCCACTATAATGTTGGATTTATTTTTTCTATCAGATAAAAATTCAAAAAACTTCTCACTTCTATTTTTATTTTCTTTTGTACATTTCAGCATAGGCATTATAAAGAGAATATTTTGTGGGTCTTTCTATGTTACATCTGACTTATTGCTAGTTTGTTCAGTAACTCAGGTGATCTAAGCTTATAAATAATGAAAGTAAAAATTTAACTGTAGAGTTCGTATTAGTAAGCAGTTTCCCAAAATAAGAATGCCATTCATTGAGCCCTGGATGGTGTGGCTCAGTGGATTGAATGATGGCCTGCAAACACAGTGGTCACCAGTTCGATTTCCAGTCAAGGTACATGTCTGGGTTGTGGGCCAGGTCCCCAGACCACACATTGATGTTTCTCTCCCTCCCTTCCCATCTCTAAAAATAAATAAATAAAATGAAAGGAAGGAAGAAGGGAAGGAAGGACGGAAGGAAGGAAGGAAGGAAAGACACAGGAAAGAAGGAAGAAAAAGAAAAAAGACATTCATTGAGTTTGTGGAACAGGCCCGTGTCTTTCAGCACCATGGACAGCTCTATACTTGTGTATAGGGAGCTAGCCTTTTCTCAAATGGACAGATTGGGATGCCAGATAGGAAAGTCTAAGATCAATTCCAGTGATCATGCAATTGTGATTTTATTTTTTAAAATCTTTTAAAAATATTTATTTATTTTTTGAGAGAGGGGAAGAGAGGGAAAAAGAGAGGGAGAGAAACATCATTGTGTGAGAGAAACATCAACTGGTTGCCTCTTGCATGCCCCCCAACTGGGGACCTGGTCTGCAACCCAGGCATATGCCCTGATGAGGAATTGAACCGGTGGACTTTATGTTCACAGGTCGGTGCTCAATCCACCAAGCCACACTAGCCAGGGCGAAATTGGAATTTTAAATAAAGTTATCAATCACAATCTTAAATACTGGATCTGTCCCAGTTCCAATACTTCATTAGCCATGATACCACTACAATACAAAAGTCTGTTCAGACAGAAGAGGAACTGAATCTTACAGGCAGTAACTCACCTGAGCCTCTCTTCTGCCAGGCCACCTACCTGCAGTGCAATAGTATTCAGGCCAAAGTAAGCACTTCAAGAAGGAGGACGTTAGCCTGGAGAAAGCCCTAGAGAAGTTGAGGGAAGTGAAGATAGGAAAGTCTATTATGTTTAAAACTAGAGGCCGTTGTTAACCCTAGAGAACTGGTAAGAGGGTCAGAGTGAACAGGGTACAGAAGCAGAGAGAATAATGGCCTGAGTAGGGGAGGGTAAGGAGATTGCAGTGGCAGGAACATACTCCCCAGGTGGGAGGTGGTCTGGATGTGTAGGGTGTGAGGAGCTCAGGTATGTATCCCATCTGGACAGCAGGCACTGAAGTCTTTAAGTAGGTCTAGGATATGAAAAAATGCTACGATGGTGGGTACAGTGGCTATAAAGATTAAACAGACACGTTTTCAACGCAAACTGCATGAGCTATGTGGAGAGTTGATAACTTGATGTGAATAGAGGTAAATCCCTTACTTACCTTCTTCAGGTTACATAGCCAGCAAGTGTAGGACTAGGATCTGAGGACTTACTAGATTACGTCTTGGACAAGGGTAGTGTAAGGGACAGAGAGATTTGGAGACAGAAAGTGTCCTCTGAGACCAAGAAAGATGGAGTGTCACTGGGCCTGGAAAAAGCAGAGTTCCAAATGTGGTTATTGTTTTAAATCAACACAGTGGGAATAGGGTTTCAGTCAGTCAGTCAGTCAGTCCACCCAGCTGGTCAGTCAGACTGCCGGTTCAGCTGCCATGGTCCAGTGTTATGTGAAATCAAGAGACTCAGGGATGGCTGCATAACAATGTATCTGTAAGAAACATGTGCATGGCATTCATTGTAGTAATAAATAAAAGAAACCACTTAAATATCAATACGGGGGTAGTTGCATATACAATAAGTAGTAGTATTAAAAATGATGAGTTAGCCCTGATCGGTGTGGCTCAGTTGATTGTCATTGACCCTAAATCAAAAGGTTGCCAGTTCAATTCCTGGTCAAGAGCACATGCCTAGGTTTCCGGTTTGGTCCCTGGCCAGGGTGCTTGCGAGAGGCAACTGATGAATGTTTCTCTCTCACATTGAAGTTCCTCTCCCTCTCTTTCTCCCTCCCTTCCCCTCTATGAAAAATAAATAAATAAATAAAATCTTCTTTAAAATGATGAGTTAAAGCTTATTTTGTTTAACTGGCAGGATGCCCATGATATTACATGCATAAAACAGCAAATAGGGTACTTTGAATTGAAATAATTTCACTTCAAAAAAGCTACAATGTACACAAAAAGGAAAGAAAAATCTTTCACATTTGAAAGAAGTAATACTATCTCTATGTGCAAGTTATATGATCTCGTGCATAGAAATTCAAAGGAATAAACTAAAAAACCACAGGCATAAAGGAATTCAGAAAATTGGCACGACACAAGATCAACTTATAAAAATCCATAGTGTATGAATAAGTAAACCAGAAATGAGATGAAGGAAATAATTTTTACAGTAATACCAAGGAGAATTAAATAGGAATAGGCGTGAGTCCAAAAATTACCCTCACATTTATGATCAATTGATTTTTGAAGATGGTGCTAAGACAGTTAAATAGGGGAAAGAACAGTCTTTTTATCAAATGATGCTAGGACAACTGGATACCCACATGCAAATAAATGAAGCTGGACCCCTACTTCACACCACACTTAACTCCAAATGAATCAAAGACCCAATGTGAGAGCTAACATTATAAAACTCTTAAAACAGATGCAAAAATATAGATAAATTGGATATCATTAAAATTAAAGCCCTTTGTGCTTCCAAAAACACCATCAAGGAAGCAAAGAGGAAATCCTAAAAGAATTTTATTTTTGGCAAATTATACATCTGGTAATGGAAGGACTTGTATCCAAGATATATAAAGAACTGTTATACCTCAAAATCAAATGATAACCCAATTTAAAATGGTCAAAGGATCTGAATTTACAGTTATCTAAAATACAAAAGGCCAGTTTCACACAAAAAGATGTTCAACATCATTTGCCATCTAGGAAATGCAAATAAACCCTACAGTAAGATACTACTCTCCACCCACTAGAATAGGTATGATAAAAAAAAAAAATGTTGGTAAGAATGTGGAGAAATTGGAATTCTTACTGGTGGAAATGTAAAATGGTGCAGTCCCTTTGGAAAAAGAATAGCAGTTGCTGAAGCAGTTAAATATTGTTACCATATAACCCAGCAATCCCACTCCTAAGGAAAACATATGTTCACATAAAAACTTTTACAGTGTTTGTAGCAGTGCTATTCATCATAGCCAAAATGGAAACAACCCAAATGTTCATCAAATAAAAATAAAAAAACAATGTGGCATATTATACACCGGAATATTATTTGGCAAAAATAGAAATTAAATACTAACACATACTACAATGCGAATGAACCATGGAAACATTAACCTAAGTGAAAAAAGTCAGATACAAAAGATCACATATCATATGATTTAATTCACATCAAGTATCCAGAACAGGAAAATCTGTAGAGGTGGAACATACGCTGGTGGTTGCCTGGGCCTGAGGGTCTGGGGTGGGGGGAAATGGAGAGTGACTGCTAATGGGTGTGAGGTTTCTTTCAGCAACACCCTTTTCATACTTCTCCTTCAGCGTAGCAGCCTTCTTTTCATAAGTTTGCTTGGCATCTGCAGCAGTGTCATTCCACATCTCTCCCAGCTTCTTTGCAACATCACCAATGGATAGGCCAGGATGCTCTCCTTTGATTTTTGGGCGATACTCAGAACAAAACAAGAAAAAGGCCAAAGGGGGCCTCTTGGGTGCATTGGGATCCTTGAATTTCTTTTTTGTTTCCCCTCTAGGAGGAATATAAGAAGTTTTCATTTCTCTTTCGTAAAGGGCCTTGTCTGCTTTTGCCACGTCTTCAAATTTTCCGTTCTCTTTAGCAGACACGGTCTTCTACCTCTCTGAGCACTTCTTAGAAACCAGAACGAACGGGAGACAGACACATAGGTATCTTAAGAAATTGGCTCACATAATTATGGCAGCAAAGAAGTCCCACAAACTGGTCTGCAAGCTGGAGACCCAAGAAAGCCAGGGGTGCAGTTCCAGTCCAAGTCCAAAGTCCTGAGAACCAGGAGAATCAGTGGCGTAAGTCCCAGTCCAACGGAAAAGATCAATGTTCCAGCCCAGTTCTGGAGGTCAGCAGTCTGGCGAGCTCAGCCGGTTCTTATGGCCCAGGTTTCACAGGCTGATATCAAGTGCTGCTGAGCTGGACTCTTATCTGGAGGCGCCGAGGGAGAGTCTCCTTCCAAACTCATTCAGTGTGTTGACAGCATTCAGCTATTCGGGCTGCAGGGATGAGGCTCCTGTTCTGTTGATGGCTGTCAGCCAGGAGCCCCTCACAGCTTCTTCAAGCTGCCTGAACTCCTCCTCATGTTGCCCTCTCCATCTTCAAACTGGCAACATACCCATGAAAATGCTTTGAATCTATCTTCTCCTTCTGACCCAGCTCTCCTTCCTCTAGCTACAGAAAGTTCTCTAGGATACATGTTTCCATTGTCTGCTACAGTTGGTCCAAGTAGGCATGAGCGCCAGAAATAAACTGTGAAAGAATAACTCAGAAACATTTAGTTACATACTATTTAGTATTTCCCAGGTGAATAGTTTAGACACCTAAAGGAGTAAGTAAAGATTGAGTCAGGGGCAAAGGCAAAACAAGGATACAGTAAATTGCTGTTTCAGTGGTCCCCAGGGAACGAGTGGACCTCCCAGTATTCATGCCCTGGTGTTGAGTCTGGGCTTGGCCATGTGACTTGCTTTGATCAAGGGGACATTAATTAGCAAGCATGGTGAGAACAGAGGCTTGATAAGTACTTGCACCCTGTCGTCTTAGAAGAAAGTCTAGCCACCTGAAGATAACCATTCCGTGAGGGCGTTAAAGCCAGCCATAGCAAGGCCGTCTGGAGAAGCAGTAGGTGGTGCCATGCACGCACAATGAAGCTGCCTGGGTCTTTCAGACCAGGTCTGAGCCACCAGCTGAGTGCAGTGGAGTGATGCCAGGCGGTGCTATCTGCAACAGACCACCCACCCAGCCACGCCCTCAGACCGCCTAACAAATCACTGTTGATTTAAGCCACAACATTATGCAGTTTTAATGAAGTTGTTCATTTTAATGCAGCAGTAAGTGCAACACAGGATTTATAAGAGAAAGGGGAGAATACTGCATTCTGGGAATAGTAAGTTTTGTTTGTATATTTTTGGGGTAAACTGATTAGTTGGCACCTAGCAACTCCAGGAATGCTGAAAAAAACTATTTTTGTTGTTTATTAATTCTCAAGAAAACCTTGAGGGTATACTTATGGAGCATACTTGAATAATGTCTGCCAGTGTCCTTTTGATACCATCTTTGACCTTGTTAGTTGGGTCTGTACAGTTTCCCTCATTAGAATTTTAAAGAAGAAAAACTCAGAGATTGGAAAAGACAATCTCGAGGGGGCTGAGAGGATCTTAAGTCACTCCCCCCACAAAAATTTCCCCTCATTTAAAAATAGCATCTGTGGCATCAGCAGTCTGTCCAGCCCTTTAGTTGGGAACACCCTAGATACGGAATGCTCGCAGCAGGCTCAGCTCCTTTGCAGACAATCCCAGAGCCTGCGTTCATGGCCCCGCACTGAGAGGGGCACAAGGATCCTGGGCATGTGAGCTGCTCGGTGGGGCCAAGTTGTTTATGGAGATTGGATCGGAGTGGTGGGGGTAGGAGAGTAATAAAGGAGAAATTAGCTGATGACAATACAGACATAAGCAGAAGAAAATGAAATTAAGAGCTGAAATAAAGACTCACCAAAGTGAAACAGAATTAAACTTTATTTATTTGGAAGACAGGGTGGATCCATCACTGGTTACTGGAGCTCTGAGGCTGCACTTTCTCCTCTGCAAGGTGGGCTGTGTTTGGCAGGGACTGTGGTGGTTTGGAATCTGGATAGATGAGCAGAGCTAGAGTTTTCCAAGGCCGTGACACCTCTCATGCAAACCCAGAACTCACCTATGTGTCCTCCTCAGCCTTCTGCCCCCATCACCCCCATCCGCCTGGCACATCCCACATTTTTGTCCACTTCTTACCTGCCTGGCCCCCTAGCTGGGCCTCCGGCCGGTCTCCCCAGAGCACGTGGCCAGGGTCGTTGAGTAACCGCTGGCTGCGCTGGCATGTTAGGCAGGTCTGCACTGTCCAGCGCTGTCCCCTGCAGCCTGGAACGACAGTGGGAAATGGGACGGAGTGCCTCGTTGTGGGAGAGGTACAGGTGCCCTGCACCCAGTTTTGTCCCCACTGTTTTCCAGTATGAATTCCACATCTCCCCCACTTCGAATGCAAATCTGAGAGTGTGAGATCCCCGCATAAACTGTCCATTTCTCGGTACTCTTTTAGGATGAAGTCCAAACTCCTGCACGAGGTTGTACAAGACCTGCCATTTCCTTTTCCAGCCTCACGTCGGCCAGCCTCCTAAACTCTCGTCTTCCTCGCGGCACCGCAGCCTCTCAGGTTCAGGCCAATACACAGGGCTGCAATGTCCACCTGCTACTGTCTCTTCCTATCACGAGCTTCACCATCACTGGCACACGTAAGAGCACTTTACTCCCCAAATTAAAGCATTTTTCGACACTATTTTCTTGCTACGTTAGCCTGTCCCACCACACTGCACCTTCAATGAGAATAATGAATCAGCTCCAATGCTTGGCACATCTTAGAAAAAAACACTCGTTGCACGAATGGCAATGAGTCGTCCTCCACGATGCCCAATAACATCTATTCTCACACACGGGCGAGGCGGCCGCATCCCGCAACATCTCTCCTGACCTGGCGGACTAACAACTTAACTCAAGAGCACCACAGGCCGGCTCCTGGCGCCGCGAATCCCGGAGCAAACGCCCCTGCAAAGCGAGGAGGGGTCCCCTGCCCTGCGGCGCCCCCTCCCCCGCGAAGTGAGCACTCACGTCGCTGGCGCTGCGTGCAGGTCAGGCCTGGGAGGAGCAGCGAGCAGCAGTCGCGGCAGACCGTCCTCTTCACCGAGGGGTCCCTGCGGGCGGAGGGCAGGTGGGCTGCACGCCCGCTCTCCCGCTCCCTCCCCGCACCCGCACCCCACGGCCAGCGCCGCCCCGTGCCTCTCACCTCCGCAGGACGAGCCTCCGGGCAATGGTCCTCTCCGTGTGGCAATAGAACCTCGCCAGCGCCTGGTGCTCCGGGTCCAGCGAGAGCACACAGTGGGCAGCCTAGGGGCGGGGCAGTCACTCGGGGCTGGCGGCGCCGGGGCCCTCCCGGGGCGCCCCCGGCGCTGACTCACCTGGTACAGGAAGCTGAGCCTCTGGAAAGCCTCGCGGTCCTTCACAGGCCCCGCCATGCGGGAATCCACGCGACAGCCCGGGCAGGAGGCCTGCAGGCCCCACCCCTCAGCCGGCCACGCCTGCGCAGCGCGGTGCCTCCTGGGAGCGCCGTCCCCGCCCCACCGTGGTCCCGACTCTGGCGCCCCCCTGCGGCCTCGCAATCCGTCTGCTTGCATTGCACTCCACGCCAGGGTCCCTGCAGGAGGCCCGCTCCCTGCTAGTCTTATTCAAGCCCACGATCAGCTACACTAGGTAACGACTGGAGAGGCTAGCAGAACAGGAGAGGATCTCAAACTGCCATTCATCTTCAGGACAGAGACAGGTCCTTGGCAGCTAGGGTGGGGAGATGGTTCTGTGCAATATATACCCAGACCGACCTTCTGCCCTACTCTCTGCAGCCAAAGGTGGATATCTGGAGATCTACAGGTAGAAGGTACAGCAGTTATACATTAAAAAAAGATCACTGGTGTCAGTGGGAGTGAAATTGGAAAGGATCATGAGGGTGGTGGAGTGGAGGAAGAGGGCTCCAGGCCCTCAGAGAACACAGCTCTTTTCCACTTAACCAAACGCACACACTTCCTGTTGTGCAGTGTGACACACACAGCAGGTGACCCTCAGGAACTCCCAGTCGTAGGTATCGGGACACAGAGACCTGACACCACTATCTCCTGCCCCCGAAACTGCACCCCACCCCCAACACTGACAGACCTGGGTCACAACCCCTCCCCTGACCCTTCTGTGCCCCCTTTGTTCTTTTTGGCATCCTGTTTGCCTCTGCTTCGTAGTTAAGGGCCACCGATTCCTGAGGTCAGAGTAGAGGGATGTGAGCTGGAGGAGCAGAACAGGAATGAACCGAGACAGGAAGAGGGCAGCCTGCGCAGGGGAGGGTGAGGTCTTTCTCCCCTCTCACCCCCCATCAGGCTGGGCAGGGGGCCAGGCCTCCAGCTCAGAAGCAGTGGCTGAAACCTCTTCAGGGATGAGTTTCACAAGTATCCCCAGAATCAAATGAAAGAAGTATGCTTAAAATGTAGGTGGACCACAGACCGTGAACCATTAAGGGTAAGCCCGGGACATGCATTTTTAACAGTCGTTCTCACACATCACACACAAGGGAAACCGTTGTCAAATTACCACACAACACAGAGATCACTTCAGTGGATCCTTTGTTCCATATTGTTTTACCAACCAAAGCATCTTGCCACAAAGAACCACAGTCAAGGCACAAAGGTAAGAGGAGAGTCTGAAGGGAGCCCTGTTGAGGTGGCGGGAGGAACCGAGTGTCCTCACTAGGCTGCAGTTTCGTATCCCAGCCTTCTGTGGACCCCATCATCCACGCAGCTGATAGTCCAAGTCATTCCGGTTTGGTTTGGCATGTATTACTTTACCTTTCTTGACAACATACGTACCCTACAGATTGGTTATTTTGGCCTAACATTAAGTGATTTACATTCTCTGATAGAGGAAATGGCAGACGGTGAAGGATGGCAGCAAACACGCAAAAGACTGGCTCCTGTGACCACCAGTTCCAGGCCAGACGCACACAGGCACCAGGAAGTCGCCCATCCCGCCCTTCCCCGCACCGGCCGCCCGTCTCCACCCTGTCCTCAGAGTGAGGAAGACTCCATTTCCTTTCTCCCTTCCTGGCTGGGACACCTTAGCCAGGTAATAAGGCTAACAATTGGGAGTAACTATTTAGCAACATTCTTTAAGGCCAGAGCTTTGGGTAGAAACCCATGTCTCTTTCTCTGATCCCTGACTCTCCTTCCCAGGTTCCCCTGGCAAAGCGGTTAGAGGGTGGACTGCCCTGCAGGATCTCGGGCACCTCCCCCCGAAGAGGAAGGTGACCGACTCCTGGAGACTCTCAACCACAAGGAGGCCGGCAGCGAGCCCCTCCTGCTGAAGGCTGCGATGGGGACCCGGGCCCTGCTCCTCACTCTCACCCTCTCCTCTGGCCAGTCTGCTGACAACGGCAACCTCACTCTGGGGGCAGAAGACCAAAGAAATCCGCTCCACTGCATTAGTCTCTAGGGACTCGCTCCTTCAGCCGCCTTCCCTGACCTTCTTTCTAAACTTTTGATGCCCAATCTCCGCTCTTGGAAAAACTCAACTTCTAGACCCGTGAAAGCAACTGCCATTCGTCTCCAGTTCAGTCTGGAGGTGCACACGCCTCTGTGCTCTGCCATTCTGGGCTAGAGACCCCCATGCAGTGTCAGGGCTTCTGTCACGCCAGGCTCTCCCAGAGATGTGTTGATTCTGGAAAAGCCTCTCCTTCCTCCCCGGCCTGTCCCGCGCCACAGGACACCTGAGGAACTCGCGGGGGGACCCTCCCCTGGGGCCTGGCTCCTCACTCAGACGGTCAAGGGGGAGAACAGCTGCGCTCCGGCCCAGACCAGTCCCACCCAGGCCTCCTCCCAGACCCTCCGGAGCCCGAGGGTTCCCCCCGCTGGCTCAGGACTGGAACCAGGCAGACGCGAAGACATTCCAGGTCTCAGGAAGGCAGGCCCGCTGCTCTCGGTCCTGCCCCGTTCCAGGTATTCCCGTCCCGCCTGTCACTCCCAGTCCGTGGGGGGCCTGATGGTAAGCGGCGCGGCGTTCTTCCTCCCGGCCCGGATGCCCGGGTAGAAGAGGGGCCACAGTTTCTCAGTAAAAGTGTCAGTGAAGGTGTAGATATGCGAGCGGTCTGTGACATTGTAAAAAGACAGCGTGCCGGCCTCGTAGTCTAGGAATATGCCGACCCGCTTGGGTTTCACCTTGATGTGCAAAGGAGTAAAAGGCGTGGTGGTGGCCGCGTATTTGTCCCCGTTCCACAGTCGCACCCGCCAGTAGCCGGTCTCCGGCAGCGGGGTCAGCTCGCCCTTCCGGCTCACAGAGTCCCGGCACACGCCCACCGCCCAGTGGGTCTTGTCCCCCACCTCCACCTCCCAGTAGTGCCGGCCCGAGGTGAAGCCCTCGGTAGCCAGGACGCAAGGGTAGAAGGTGAAGCGCCGCGGCGTGTCAGGTAGGTCCCGGAGCCTCGTCTCCACAAACTTGACGCTCTTACGGTCTTCCGACAGAACTAGGTTAGGGTGGGCGGTCTCGGGGTCCAGGGTCACGTCCGCTGGCGGGAGAAGCCAGAGTGGGGAGCTGGATGAGGACGGGGACGGCTGCACGCCCTGCCTGCTCTCCCAGCCTGCCTTACCCAGCCTGCTCCTCCAGCGGCCGCCAGAGGCCGAGGTTGGTTACCCTGCTCCATCCACAGCCACTTAGGGGCGGGAGGGGACCCTGGCTTCGCTTTCCACCCCAGCCCTAAAATAAGCAAGTAATGTGCTCTTCACTTTGCAGGGGCTCGTGGTTTACGCTCCTCGCGCCTGGTCTTCCCTCCACGGTCCCTGACACCATCACCTCACTGCAGAGAAGCACCAGGCACAGTGCGGGGCAAGAATGGAAAGTGTGTGTTGAGAAGGACACAGAGAAGACACCTCAGGGGTTAGGGGTAGTCCTGGTTTGTGACTATTTTCTGTGCACAAATTATTAATGACATTCTCGTTCAGTTTCAAGAGTGAACAAGTTCTAGGGGAATTATTTAACTTTCCTCAGTCCCTATGAAGAAAGTGTGGGCCTAAAAGCAGAGGACGCCTGAGGCTTTTCAGGCGGAGTTCTGGGACTCTGAGAGATCCAAAGGTGGGTGAGGGGTGGGTGTGGGTGTGGGCGAGGGAGACACCCATAGGGCAGCTGAAGCCCACAGGAGGCAGGACCTAACACTTGCTTCTCTCTGCCTGTCGCCTCTGTTCCTTTCCTTTTGGGAAGAACTCACCAATTAGCTGTTTAAGGATTTTCCTTAGGGCAAAGTACTGTCGGGGGAAATTGCTGAAGTTCTTTTCAAGTTGTATGGATACTGAAGTCACCTCCATGGTCTTCACCTTTTCACATCTAGGAGGGACAGGGAGATAGGGGAAGAAAGGGCAGGGTCAGGGGAAGCTCCATCCTCCCACTTTCTCCCTCCTACCTAAGGACAAACACTTGCATATTGCTTTCTTTTGCCACTCTATGGAGAGCCATACAGTCCCTTGGACAAATCCTTATCTTAAGAGTCTCAGAACTTTCTGGGATGTTGTTATATTTCATGCAAATGGGCACTTACCCTCCCTTCTCCCAAGCCTTTCCTCCTCCCATCTAGTTTGGACACAGTTCCACCTACGGGCACAGGTAGGATCTGGTTCTAGTCACCTGGATACCTTCCTTCCTAACAAGAAAGTCTGGCACTCAGCGGGAAGAAGGGGAGGGGCTGTTATTCCTGATGATCACTCTCTAGCCGGCTTCACTGCGGTAACAAACCTTTCCCACATCCTGCCCAGAAGCTGCCTGGCCTTCCATCCCTATTCCCCCAGCTCCTCACTGTACTCTGTCTCTAAGCCAAGACCTCACTCACTTAGAGAGATGCAGGAATCACTTACTTTTCCAGGGTACTTTTGACATCCTAGAGGGAAGGAGAAAAGAAAGCAATATTGGTGCTGGTAGTCGAGGAGGGGGATCCTTTTGCCTGTTCCTACAGGCAAAAGGATCCCCCTCCTCCGAAAAGTTCTAGATCTCTAAAACAGGCACCAGGCAAACTGAGGGTCACAATGAGAGAGTTCCAGAGGGATCTGAGTACATCTCTCCCAACCTCATTCCCGCTTACAACTTCTGGGCACCATGAAGCTTGGGAATGTGCATCACTTCCAAACGGTTTCTTGTGTTCGTCTTTGTTCCTCAAGGACCCTGGGAGCTCAGTGCAGTGCAGGGATTGTGTCTGCTCTTCCCTCTGTCCCCCAAGTACCAACCACACACCTGTCTCCTCGAGGACCGTCAGACAGTTCCAGACTAGTGGTACAGAATGGGTCATACTCCCCACTGTCGTTTGGTGTCCCCTGTCTCGTACTGGTTAGTAAACATTAAGAACTGCGTGCCAATCCTGATTTGCGCATACTTGGGGTCCAGAAGACAAAGAAGACAAATCTCTGCCCCCCAGGATTTCCCAGTTTAATGTGGAAGGCAGAACGCACATACATGGAAGGACATGAGAGTAAACACCAAGGAGCACATCGGCATGCACATCAATGTACAGCGGCACCTCACTGATTCAAAGCTGGCAGTCTGCTCTAAGGAAAGAAACATATTTCCTACAGCCTTGCTAACACCATGCGTCTGCTTAAGAGAACAAACGATTCCAAACAGTTGAGAGGCATTTACAATCAAAAACAATATATTTTTATACATAATTTCAAGTGTCTTTCAAACTAGTTTCTATTCTTTTTTAGCAGTAGGTAAATCAAGTTCCAGGACTTAAAAGTAATGGTAACTGCATTTACACAATTTTTAATGCATAGCTTTTTTCATGAATTCAGACTAGATTTCCCTCCTTTCAAAAGAGTGGATTTTTTTCTTTGGCATAAGCACATAATTGTTGACAAGACATAAGAACACAGAAATGATTAGAAGGGGACGGGAGAAATCAGAGAAGCCTTTCTGTAGAAATAGATGCTTTGAGCATGTCTAGGGGAAAGAACTGGGTTTAAAGAAGCAAAGCAGAGAGGTGAGCATCCCGGGCTGACAGAACAGCCTGTGCAAAGCTATATTGTGCTCCACCTGAGGGACTACGCAGGGGCAAAGGTCGAACCTTAAGCATCTCGAAGCCTGACTGTAAGCACTTGCCCTCCACCTCGGCAGCCAAGTGGGCCAGGTCCCGGCGTTTGTCTCCAAGGTGAGCAGCATTTTCTCTGAGGCGCTGCAGAATGTCCTGTTCCTCCTCCTCTAGCCGTGAAAGCAACACCTGCTGCTCTTCATCCAGCCGCCTGTGAAGCTCTTCAAATTCCTTTAAGATCTGCTGTCGGCGACTCTCCACTAGTCTCTGAGAAAAGAGGGAGGGAGCTATGTTTAGCAGAGCCAGTGGGCTACAGGGTCCTGTTTCCCACCTGCCATGTGTATGAATTAACACAGATTCAGTGTCATTAAGAGCAGTTTAACAGGACACTCATGTTTCTCTCCATTGCAATTTCCTTCTGTAAAGAATGCCTCTATCTCCACTGTCACCCCACTAATGTCCTGGGAGTGAAGACCACCGGGGCGATAAAAATCAATGTTGAAAAAAGTTTTAATTTTCTTTAATTATATTAACTTCTAAAAAGCTGTATTTTTATGTTTTAGTAAAAATAATTTAAGACGTAAGAACTCAAGAATATGACAAACCACTTCAATTATCAGAAATATCTGATATAGGTGATGATAAAGTTCTAGCCATTATAATTTGTTAAGAAAAAGAAAGTACAAATACCAGAAAGTGATGAGGTAAGACTGTCATCATTTGTATGTTGAAAATATCACATAGAACCAAGTGCAAAAGTATCAGAATCAGTAAGATTTTAGTAGTGGACTGTTACAAATATAAATGTAGATTTCAGGGCCCAACCTGTTAAATAGTTTCACGTCACTTCAGAGAATTGACAGTTGCCATCCTAGGAACAGGTTCCAAAGTTTCTTTCTTTTTTTTTTTTTTTATTCAATGTGTGGTGCCTCTTGCACTCCCCCTACTGGAGACCTGGCTTGTGACCTGACTGGGAATTGAACCAGTAATCCTTTGATTGGCAGGCCCACGCTTAATCCACAGAGCCACACCAACCAGGGCCCAAAGTTTCTTAGTAAATGAGTTGCTTGAAATTTGAAACATGCTTTCTCTCAGCCAGAATATACACTTGAACCTCTAACATTCCTGAAATTTGATAGCAAAGGACTCAAACACCAGCCAGAACTATTTCTGCAGGTTATCAGCAAACACATCTTCCTTCTGTGCCTCTACTGCAACAAGAAATGATCTCCCCAGAGGAGGATTCTCCAAGTGTGATGTCACTGACCGGGAGGAATCAACCCAAGAGGGGAGCAAAGTAAGAAGCAGAGGCTGGGACTATGGAAGGAGGAAGTGGACAGGCACTGAAAGGCAGGGCTGAGAGTGAAGAAGGAGCGGCACCCCAAAGCCAGGACAGGCCGTATGAGCCTGCTGTTTCTGGATTTCAAGCTAGTTTCTGGGAGAGGCTGACTAGCTCCAGCTCCAGTGCCAGAGCAGCCGCTGCTCCCATTTCACGGTTGCCCTCTCAGGCCCACATTCAAAGCAAGTACTTTTCCACTACATTTACCCTTACATAAAGCACAGCAGCCTGTGTGTGTGTTTAGGGGTGATGGATGGGTGGAATTTGAGATTCATAAATGTGGTAAAAAGGAAGCAAAATGGCTCTCCCTCACATAACCCTGTAATTCCTTCTCTTTTTTCACTCTGTATTTGTAGGGCAGTGGTTCTTAAGGAGGGTATTTCACTTCCCTCTAGGTGTATTTTGGAGACAGGATGGGGTGCATTGTTTTATCTGCCATGATTGGGGGCACCCCTGGAAAAAATGCTAGCTACTCCTCCAATTTGTGAGACATCCCTGCCTCACATATTGTTCAACCCTGATGAACTGTCCTGCACTATTTTCTAATGTTCTGCTGCACATTCAAAACCACGGGCCTGAACTTCAGTGCCACTGTATATGCAAACAGAGTATCTCTTATACATTTTCAACATACCTGAATTTTTCAGGAATGGCTGAATAAGACTGTATTTTGGTGTTTTTTTTTAACTTTACCAGAAGTTATTTATCATTTTGAAAATTATGTTACCATGAGCTGAGATGCGTGTGGTATCTGAGTCAACAACGTTACTCCACAATAACGTTACTTCACAATGTTACTTCAGTCGGAGTTTGTGTCTGCTGCGTTGGCGACGATGCCGCGTGTAAGTGCAAGGGCAAAACTGTATTGCAGCGTCTTTCAGAGCAGCCATGTTCAATTATTACACAGCGTATTTTGTTACAAATTACTTTTCTTTTCATTATATTACACTATATGTGGACAGGAAAGTCTCTTTTTAAAATTATGTAGATAGATAATTTTTATCTACATAAAAAAATAATTACAAATTATTTTTTAAAAGGGCCTTGGGTCTGATTTTGGAGGCGGAGACGAGTGAAAAGGAGGGAGAATTCAAATGGTCACAAAAGGAAGGTTGGTGGTAACTTACATTTTTAAAAATACCACATCTCTGTTTAAGTATTTAGAAGGATTTAAACATTTTTATTCCCCTTTCTATCCTTACCTTTAAGAAGGTGATGAACAGGAAGAGGAAAGTTAATAACTGGGAAGAAGCTTCATTTGCATATATTTTAAGTTTCTCAGGAGCCCTCCAAAAGATCAAAGAACTTTTTTTAAAAGTTCACCTTTGCAATCAAAAATAGTTGAATTTAAAAAATTCAAATGTTTGCTTTGTTAAAATGTATAAAGGACTAAGATAACAACACTTGCTTTCTGTTGAAATGTCATTGGTAAAAAATTAGTGTTTCTACTATTTTCAAATGTGTTTAATTTCTGGTGAGCCTGAAATCTCAACACCAAAAGCTCATATTTCTTCTGGAATCCTTTTATGAAGTCCAATTTCTATGTTATCCTCTTATGAACTTGCAACTATGCTTTTTACGCCATATTATCATTTATTTTATCTGCTTGACTGTGAGCTTGAGGAGGGCGGGGGCTGAACTAGTGTCCCTGGTTGTGCCGCAAACGGGCTGTATGATCTCGAACTGGACTTGGACTACCCAGGCTGTTTCCACCTGTGTGAATTGGGGGTAATAACTCCTACCTTACAAGGTATCTAAGTCCACACTTGCCAAAGATGACCTTACGACTTCCTTCCCTTTGTTATCTGGCTTCTCGTTATCTAGCCGGAACTCATAAGTCCAGCCGGGGCAGAACCCTAAGACGTAACACTGGGCTGTAAGTTTTGAATGTCATGAACACTCAACGAATTAATGCACAGAATTCAATAAATATTAGTTATTATTACTGTTACTATTAATGTTTTTTCACTGACCAATAGAAGAAATAAGACAGATACCAAAACATCACATTACAAATATGGTAATGCTATGAAAAAGATGCAAAACTATACTAAAATTAAGAGAGCTACTTTCTGAAGGGTCAGGAACAGCTGCATAGGAAGTGGCTTTCGAGCTGCCTAAAGGACAGATAGGATCCTACAGGTGGAGGATGGGGAGGGAAAGAACATTCTAGGAATGTCACCTGGCATTTTGAGCGTACTTAAGATAATGTGGTCCTAATGTCACTGGGCAGCTCTGGAAACTCTTGGTCAGTTCCGTCTCCCTTCCTCCCCTGAGAACCTTCCAAATTCTCCTCCCCTCAGTTCCTCTAAGAAACTCCTATGCCTGCACTCTCAGCAGGGCCTCCTTCCCTGCCGTGCAAAGAAAAGGAGACCAAGAGGCGCTGGACTCTCAACTCGCCAGACGTAAGACACTCTGTCCTTCACTCC
The DNA here is from genome assembly GCF_022682495.2 of Desmodus rotundus. NCBI lineage: Eukaryota > Metazoa > Chordata > Mammalia > Chiroptera > Phyllostomidae > Desmodus > Desmodus rotundus. Next base: position 541,135 of record NC_071397.1, on the reverse strand, counting down.
TTGGATCCTTCTCCTCAACGCCTAACTCAGGACAAGTCATCTTAAGTGCAATGTTTAATGACAGTCAAGCCTAAGAAAACACCATCTTTTCTGAGAGCACAGCGTTGTTCTAATGGATCAGAACTGGTGGGTTAAATAACATGTAGTTAATGTGTGGTTCATCGCCTGCCATGAGGCCCCAACGGGATCTCTTGCCTTTACCTTGAGCTCTGCAGGCTTCTTCTCTTCAGAGGACTTACAGCGGGTGATCTCCTGCAGCTTCTGCTCCAGGGGCTCCAGGCACTTCTGCAGTTTTTCCTGAGGGGTGGAAGTGGGAAAGGTGGCATCTGGGGTTGACTGGCATAGCCTACATTCCAATGTTAGCCCATTTGTTTTAAACTGTTTGTTTGCATCCTATCCGTCTCAACTTCGTACAGGTTCCTCTTCCTGCCACCGGCCTGTCCCTGTCGCCTTCTTTGCTCACCAAAACTTCCCTCTCACTGAAGCTCAGTGGTCACCAGCCCTATCCATCTCCTAACTCAAGTAACTGCCTATCACTGTCAAAGTGACCTTCTGTCTCCTAATGTCCTTCTTTAACCTTGTATTCCCACCCAAACCTAACTACCTGCAAATATGAAATCTAAATTACTTATACTGTAAACTACCTGAAATCTCATAGCCAAGATTTTATTAACATAATTAAGCAAAGTACATGACGAAGTGCTAAGACATTAAAATCTCTAGTTTCTGTTACTCGAACATTTACACTGTGTCCCAGTAATAATTTAAACCAGATGCCATGCAACTCATTCTCTGGGGAAGATGCAAACAAGACTGATCTGCCTTCCTCTGGTGGTGAACAGCTGGAAGGGAAATGACACCGTTCCCAATATCAATGGGAAGGGAAGGGGCACTATGAGCAGAGGGACAGAACGAAGAAACCAGACCGCCTTTCAGTCCTTCCTAACTCAGATCTTCTCCACGCGGTCTCATTTATTTATGCAAGGTATGATACAGTCCAAGACTGCTCATACTCAAACATGTCAGAAAAGCCAGAGAGAAATTCTGGGGCACTCCTCGCCATTGCTCTTCTTCAAGCTTGAGTACAATTAATCAGACGTACTATGTCCCCTGCTTATGCAGCTCTGAGGGGGCTACAGAGCGAGGGCCAGATACAATCTTGCCCTCAGGAGCTTACAAGGGGGGACCCAAAAAGACCCGGAATTTATTTATAAAATATTGTGTATTTATTCTTACATGTTTAAACTTCAGTCACCTTCAAAGTACTCTCCATTTGATGCAATACACCTATTGAGACATTTTTTCCACTGCTCAAAACAGTTTTTGAACTCGTCGATTTTGATGTCTTTTAGTGCTTCTGCCGTTTCTTGTTTCACCTCTTCCACATTGGCAAAACGTTTCTGTTTGAGGACTTTTTTCATTCAGGGAAACAAAAAAAAAAGTCGCTTGAGGCAAGATCAGTGAATAGGAAGGGTAGGGCATGGGGGTCATGCTGTTTTTGGTCAAAAACTGCTGAACATTCAGTGAGGTGAGGGCAAGTGCGCTCTTAAATCACCCATCATGAAATAGGCAAATGCACTGACAGCCTTAAAAAAAATTCACTGAAGCCGAACGCAGCCTCTCACAACAACGCCAGCTGGTACACCGACACAGATGGGTTTCTTAGAACACTCACCTAGTGGGGGAAGCCTGTACTACAAGGGGCCCACCCTGCAGAAAATAATTCCGGTTTTTTTGGGTCCCCCCTCATATGATCCTCTTCCCAGGGAGCCCCCCTCCTCTGTACTCCTCCCTTATGCCCTGCACTGACATCGTGTGTCTAGTTCCCCACCTTGTACTCCTGTGTGGCATCGTCCAGTGGCGCGACGTTGTGGGCCCGGTGGGTGTGGGAAATTGCACATATCAAACATACAGCTTCTTGGTCCTCATAGCAGAAGAGGCTGAGGGCCTCATGGTGCTGGGGGCAGAGGCTCTCATCCCGGATCTTCCGCTTGACAGCCTGGAGCTGCTTGGCAATTTCCACCATACTGCCTAGCTGACGATTAGGGCGAAGACTGCGGTAGCGGGAGGTCTTGCGACAGACCGGACAAGGAAAGTCCCTCTCCAGGTCCTCCCACCAGCGGGTGATGCAAGCCTTGCAGAAGTTGTGCCCACACTCAATGATGACAGGCTCCTTCAGGTACTCCAGGCACACAGAACAACTCGCCTCCACCTGTAAGTTCTCCAGAGCCGCAGCTGTGGAAGATGCAGAGGCTCCAGCCTCTAACAGACTTGTCTCTGCCATTATTTAACTTAGGGATAGGAAGAGGGCAGACAAGAATGTTAGTTGGAGGTTTAATTTCTTTGCATCCCTGTCCTGACATTTACCCACATGTAAAGTCCTAGCTGCAGATTCAGCCCCATGTTGGTATTTTACATCTTCTCTGTCACTAGATTCAACCTTTTGTTTCTCCATTTCCAAAACTTGTGATTCCTGGCCATCGATCTATTTTTTTTTTTTTCCTCGCCAGCAAACTGACACACAACCCCCAGTACCTTCTTTTATCTCTGCTTTCCCTTGTTAGAAACAGAGGTTTCCTTCAACTCTAGCTCTGCGTATTTCTCCTGATCCAGGCTCATCCCGCTTCTATCCTAAAACCAATAGTTCTAGACCAATGTATCCCTAGTTTTGCATATTTTTCTAATAGATGAGAAAGGAGCTTGGGACAGTGCAGAGTGCCATAAAAGTCAAAGCATTAAGCTCTCATAAATTAGGTATAGAAAATTTAATGTTACAGAATAATTTTATCACAGTAGTCCACTGGAACCTGAGCCCGATTCTCTGCCACTGTTCTCTCACTTTCTCAAGAGGAATTAGTTATGCAAGGGTAAAACCTCCTCTTTCCAGGAAAGTTTTGGTATTATTCCTCCTTTTATCAGACTAGCCTAGAGGAAGTGTGACCTCTTCTTGGAATGAAATGATTCACACAACATCCCATTTCCATTTGTGCATTTGGACCTTTGAAACTGCTGAAGTGATAAATTCATGGCGACTATACTAAAGAATGTATTACTGAGCCCAGGCCAATCACTTCTTCAAAAGAGGGCTGAAAAGTCTATTTTAAATATTCAGCAGTAACTGAAGTCCCAAGAAACAGCTATGGATAACTAACTCCTTAGACGTACGGTGCCTCCAGCTAATAGGTTTTGGAGTGATTGGAAGAGAAAAGCAAAGAGGCAATCACAATCTCCCTGAAGTGAAGCCTCAAAAGAATTGGAAATGCATCAAAGAGATTTACAAAGCAGAAGTTGGCCCCTACTCTATCCTTAAAACATAATTTTTACCCATGAATGGTTGATTTCTGCATCCCCATGACCCCTCCTGTCCACCCTGACCCTCCTCTCCAAGGAACCCAACAGAAGGGAGGAAATTTGGTGGGTGTACGTGCTGAGAGAGAAGCGACCCTATATAGAATGAGTCGGGCTCACAATGGTTATTGTTTCTGTATACCTATTGATGGCACACGTGAAGCGCTTAATTAGGAGCAAACGCTAACTGGAGTTTAACGTCTTTGGATATCAATGTGTTTCCTCAAGCAGAAGAGACTGTTTAGTTAGATGATGCTTCCCCACCGAGGGAACCCCAACTTTGAGTAGTGACCTGGCCGTCTCCCAGGCTTCTAGAAATTGCACGGCCTGCTCACCTGGGGCGCGTTGGATCGCACGTAGAGTTAGGGACCTGGCGTTAGGGATCTCGACTGGCCAAGAGTGGTGCGAAAACAACGGGGGAAACCTTAGGAAGCATGGGAAGGACTGGGGGCTACAGCCACAGCGTGGCCCTGGGCGCCTCTGCGCCCGTCATTTGTTTCCCTCCGTTCCTCGCATCTCTGCAGAAGGGCAAACTTCAGGCGTGTTCTCGTTTCGCTTCTACCACTGTCCGGGGGCCCACCTTGCGACCCTGTCCTGAGCGTGGTCCACGCAACTCGATCCCACCCCCGTCTCCATCTTCTAGCGTCAGATCAGGTGCAGGGTACTGGAGAGAGGGAGCGGTTGGCACAGAGGAAGGGACGCGTGTCCAGGTGAGGAGTGTGGCGTGAAGGTGGGCTGCCCGCTGCTAGAGAGCAGCCCAGACCCGCGACGACGGCGTCCGAGTTTCACCCGGGGAGGCGAGCGGCAGCGGGACGGGGGGACGGCGGGGTAGCCAAGCAACGCCGGACGCGCTGACGTCGCCGGGTGGCAGAACGTCCGCCCGGGCCCGAGGCGGGCGGAGGCAGCTGTGGTTACGTGCGGGCCGGTGGCGCAGTGGCGGGGCGCTGGGACGCGGCGTGTGGAGCCGGCCGTTGGGGGCGGGCCCCGCGGCCCGGGCTCGGCGGCGGGACTGCACCTACCTTCCCGGCCTCGGGTCCGCCAGTGCGGGGCGCGGAGCCGCTGGAGCGCAGCCTCCCTCTTTCCTCCGCCCCCCGCCCTCGCCCCGCAGCGCGCACACAATGCTCGCCGGAAACGGAAGCCGCGCCGGGACGCCCGAGTCAGGGGAAGCCGGGCGTCGGCGGGCGGCCGCGGGAGCGCCAGGCCGTGCCTGCGGGGGGCCGGAGGCCAGCGGTGAGGCCGGGCTGCGGGCGCGGAGGGCACGGGGGGGCCGGTGGCCGCGGCGCGGTCGTCGGGCGGTGCGCGGACGCCGCTGCGGAGAGGCCCGCGCATGCGCCCGGCTGAGCGCTGAAGCCCATCGCCCGTGAGGCGCCGCCGGGCGCGTGAGCGAGGCTGCCCCGTCTGTCCGGCTCGGGCTCGGGCTCGGCGCGTCTCGGGTGCTGCTGGGAGCCGCGGGGGCGGGGCGCGTGGCGGACTTTGAGCTGCGGGTGTCCTCCGCCCGCCGGTCCCGGGGGCAGGTGGCTGGTGGAGGTGGCGGCCACTGACGTGGCCGACCTGCGGGTCTCGCCGCCTACGTCACTTCCGACTACTTTGCGGTCTCCGGCATGGGGGTGAGTCCTCGCGGCCGTGGGCTTCAGGTGCTCCTGGCCCCGGCCCTGCTCGGCGGGCGTGGAGGACGGGGGTCTCCGCCTCCGCCGGCGTGGGGGCCGCGAGAGCGCTGCCGCTCCCTCGTGTTCGCTCAGACCGTCGCTCGGCGCAGCCGCCGGTGCCTCGCAGGCCCTAAGGCGGCGCGCGAGCCCGGGCCTGGCCTTTTCTCTGCTCGGGGCGCGACTGGAGCTGCTCCGCGCGGGTAGACGGTGCCGGGGCGGACTCCAGGGCCTCACAGCGGCCTTGCTGCCGGAGGCTTCGCAGGCCTGTGGCCTGGAGAAAGACGGTGTGGTGGGCGCCCGGAGCAGCTCGTGCTAGCAGCGCAGGACCCTGCGGGTTCAGGAGGCAGCTCGCCCGGCCTTCTCCGCCCCCACACCGGCGTGCGCCTTGCTGACCGAGAGAGACGGGCAGTGGCCCGGAGACACTGTTTGCAAACGATGCGCGGTTTGTAGCCTCTCATCCTGGGAGCTACACGCTGTTTACTGGCGGAAAATATTCAAATTACAAAGGTTTCTGGCCACACGTGCTAAATACAGTTGGTCTACATTTTCTTTGCGGTTCTTTTACTTTTTGTTCACTCTTTTCGATAGCCAGTGTTCGGAGGGGACTACACTTCAATTCCACTCGTCAAGTCCCGCACCCCCAGTGCTGTCGGGTCCGCAGGGGTTGTCGCAGCAGCGCTTGTTCTGGGTCACAAAACGCCGCCGTGCTCGGTAGGGCGACCGGGCAGTCAGCCTCCGCGTCCTGGCTTTGCGGGGACAGTGACAGGCGTGCTGATGTTGATTTAAGCCAAGGGGTTTCCGACAGTAATATGCAAAAATGAATTATGGTAATGAGCTGATTCTTTAAATGAGGTGAAAATGTATAAACATTATTTTCAAGTATATTTTATTGATGATGCTATTACAGTTGTCCCATTTTTTTTTCCCCTTTTCCCTCTCAGCCCTGGACCGCTCCTCCCTCCAGCATTTCCCCCCCCCCATGTTCATGTCCATGGGTCGTAGGTGTAAGTTCTCTGGCTTCTCCATTTCCTGTACTATTCTTACCCCCCCCCCCCCACCGTCAATTTTCTACCTACCAGTTATGCTTCTTATTCCCTGTACTGTTTCCCTCATTCTCCCTCCTCCCTCTCCCCTGTTGATAACCCTCCATGTGGTCTCCATTTCTGTGGTTCTGTTCCTGTTCTAGTTGTTTGCTTAGTTTGCTTTTGTTTTTGTTTTAGGTGTGGTTGTTAATAACTGTGAGCTTGCTGTCATTTTACTGTTCATATTTTTTATCTTCTTTTTCTTAGGTAAGTCCCTTTAACATTTCATATAATAAGGGCTTGGTAATGATGAACCCCTTCAACTTCACCTTATCTGGGAAGCACTTTATCTGCCCTTCCATTCTAAATGATAGCTTTGCTGGATACAGTAATCTTGGATGTAGGTCCTTGCCTTTCATGACTTGGAATACTTCTTTCCAGCCCCTTCTTGCCTGCAAGGTTTCTTTTGAGAAATCAGCTGACAGTCTCATGGGAACTCCTTTGTAGGTAACTGTGTCCTTTTCTCTTGCTGGTTCTAAGATTCTCTCCTTATCTTTAATCTTGGCTAATGTAATTATGATGTATCTTGGAGTGTTTCTTCTTGGATCCAAATTCTTTGGCTCTCTGAGTATCCTGGACTTGCATGTCTAGTTCCTTTGCCGGATTGGGGAAGTTCTCCATTATTTTTTCAAATAAATTTCCCATTTCTTGCTGTTCCTCTTCTCCTTCTGGCACCTCTATGATTCAGATGTTGGAACGTTTAAAGTTGTCCCCAGTTCCTAAGGAGGAAACTGAGGTTCTTCCTTACGAACCTAGAGAGGTTCTTAAGCCTCTCCTCATTTTTTAGCATTCTTGTTTCTTCATTCTGTTCCAGTTGAATGTTTATTTCTTCTGCTCCAACTCTTTGATTTAAAGGGAAGTTTCCTTCCCTTCACTGTTGGTTCCCTGTACATTTTCCTTTATTTCACTTTGAATAGCCTTCACTTTTTCCTCTATTTTGCACCCATACTCAACCAATTCTGTGAGCATCCTAACTACCAGTGTTTTGAACTCTGCATCTGATAGGTTGGCCATCTCCTTGTCACTTAGTTCTTTTTCTGGAGTTTGGATCTGTTTCTTCTTTTTTAAAAACATTACTTTTCCTTTTCTTAAATATTTTATTTATTTTTAGAGAGGAGAAGGGAGGGAAAGAGAGAGGGAGAGAAACATCAATGTGTAGTTGCTTCTTGTGTACCCTCTACTGGGGACCTGGCCGGCCACCCAGGCATGTGCCCTGACTGGCAACAAAATAATTCTAGGACTGTATAAATGTAACTACTCCTTAACTGTTAAGGAGTTGAAATTATATTCGGCCCTTTGAAGGCAACTGCGAGGCTGATGTGCCCCCCCCATGTGAAAATGAGTTTGACACCCCTGTTATAAGGGGTGGAGCCTTAGGTATTGCCAGGGCAGAGCAACCCGCTTCCCTGCATTGAGGCAGTTTATGTGGGGGAGGGGTCAGAGAGGGAACGGTGCTGCTTGCTCGTCTCTGAGTCACTTCCCATGCCACCCACAAGAGAATTGGGCCCTTCTAGTGCTGGTTCCTGGGTGGGTGGGATTGTGTATATTCTAGGACTGCGTGGGTCCCTCTGACCGACTCTCCTGTGAGATGGGGAGTTTCTCTTGCTGCCACAAACTCCACGTGTTTTTACAGCCAGAGGTTTTGAGGCTTTATTTCCCTGTGCTGGAACCCTGGGCTGTGTAGTCTGTTTCGCTCCCCAGTTGTTCCTCCTGGTTTATCTGCAAACGAATGTGGGACCACCTGGTCCACCAGCCGCCACCTAGCCACGCATCCTCTCTCTCTCCCCTGGCTGCTGGTCTCCACCCTCCTACGGGTCTGGGTGAATGTTTCTTCTTTAACTCCTTGGGTGTCAGACTTCCACACAGTTGGATTTTCTGGCAGTCCTGGTTGGTTTTTTTGTTTGTTTGTTTTTAAATTGGTTGTTGTTCTTCTTTTGGTTGTGTGAGGAAGCAGAGCATATCTACCTATGCCTCCATCTTGGCGGGAAGTCCTGTAAACGTACATTTTCAATATTGTTTTTATATCAGGAAAGGAGAGTAGAAGAAGACTTATGATCATTGACTTATACAGAGAAAATGGGTATGTTAGTGGTGCAGATATAAAACTGACGGAGGTCGTGTATGGTGGGTGGGTCGGGGCAGAGAGGGCTCCACTGTCCAGATTACTGAGGTTCTTATTCATAGAAAGACAAGGCATCTATTCCCTCCACCCCCTAATTTTATTTTGTAATTATGAAAAACTTCAAAGAAAGACAGTCTTCACTTTGGGCTTTTTATACTTTATACTGTCTTCTATCCTTTTAGTTCAGTAACATAGAGCTACCTCATTTTTTTTTCAAATCTTATTACTTCACTGTGTGTACATAATTTATTCAGCCATTTTATTTAGAATACACATTTAGGTTCTAAATAAAGTCTATAGTGAACATCCTTGTACATCCGTCTTTCCCCCAGCTTTGTTGAGATACGAGTGACATGCAATGTTGTGTAGTCTCAGGTGTGCCGTGTAACGACTGAGTGTGCTTGCACGTGTATGTTTAGACTTTCACACTGTACACTAGGAGGACAGGTTTCTGGAAGCTGGACTGCTGAGTCAAAAGGCGTGGAAATTTGAATATCTAATAGAGTCCTCTAGCTTCTTTCCTATAAGGTTGTAGCTGTTTATGCCCATACCAGCATAGGATGAGGTAATCTGTCTCCCTGCTGTGGAGCCAGTGCTGACATTATCCAATAAGAGAATTTAGGTGATATTTTTCATTTATCAATTTTAGTGACTGCATAGCTGATTTTGTTCTGTAGGTACCATACTGTTTTCCAACCTTTTGGCAGCATATGGACATTTACGCTGTTTCCTATTGAATGTTACTTAGTTTCCTTTTTTTTGCTGCTTCATAAACAGTGTTACAATGCATATTCTCTGAACATGTGTCAATGTGTACAGTAGATACTTCTGTGAAAAAGGTTCCTGTGTTGAAGGATAGTATGTAATTCTGATTTTAATGGCTATTGCCATACTGGTTTTTCAGAAGCCTGTTACTCTTTACATTTCCCTTGGCAGCAGTGCATAAGCTTGTCCCTTTCCCACACTCCTGGCAGAGGTATTATCTATGTTTTTATTTTTTTCAGACAGAGATGTCTTAGTTACTTGAATTGGATTTGCTCTTCCTTAGTCATTAGAGCAGTGGTCTCCACACCTTTTGGCACCAGGGACCGATTTCATGAAAGACAGTTTTTCCACAGACAGGGACGGGGGTGATTGTTTTGGGATCATTCAAGTGCATTACATTTATCGTGCTCTTTATTTATTATTACATTGTGATATATAGAGAAGTAATTATACAACTCACCATAATGCCGGGCAGGAGGCAGAGCTCAGGCGGTAATGCAAGTGTTGGGGAGTGGCTGTAAGTACAGACGAAGCTTCACTTGCTCACACACCACTCACCACCTGCTGTGCAGCCCAGTTCCTGATGGACCACGGACCATTACTGTGGTTTGCGGACCCCTGATTTAGAGTACCTTTTTGTTGTTAGTTCTTTTTCTGTGCATTTCCAGGCTGCCCTTTGACCCCTTCTCCTGTTGGGTTGTCTTTTTTTATCAATTTCTACATACTTATATATGTGTGACCTGTTGTTTTCATTAAGAAATCCATCCCGATCCTCAGATTCTAATTTATATTTCTAGGTTCTCTTATAGTACTTTTTAAAAAAATCCTCACTAGAGGACATTTTTTCATTGCTTCTTTTAGAGAGGGAGGGAGGGATGGAGACAGAGAGAGAAGGGAAAACATTTATGTGAGAGGGAAACATTGATTGGTTGTCTCCCATACACAATCATATATGCCTGGACTGGGGATTAAACCTGTAGCCTAGGTGTGTGCCCTGACCAGGAATTGAACCTGCAGCCTTTTGGTGTATGGGACAATGCTCCAACCTACTGAACCACACCAGCCGGGGCTCTCTTGTAGTATTTTTAATTTAAGTATCTCTATTTTAAAAAATACGATGTAAAGGGGTGATCTTTATTTTTCTCTAGAGCAGTGCTACCCATCAGAAATATAATGTAGACCACTTTTGTTAAGTCCTCTATTTGTGATTGCATTAAAAAAAAGTAAAAAGAGGGGACTCATGGCCAAGATGGAGTCTTGGGCAGATATGCTTCGCTTCCTCGCACAACCAGAAAAAGGACGACAGCCAATTTAAAAACAAAAACCAACCAGGACGGCCAGAAAGTCAAACTGTATGGAAGTCTGACAACCAAGGAGTTAAAAAAGACATGTTCATCCAAACTTGTAGAAGGGACAGAGAGGACACGCAGCAAGGTGATAGGCCTGGCTGGGTGAGGCGGTAGCTGGCAGAGCGAGTGGTCCCACATTCGTCTGTGGATAAGCCAGAAGGAACAACTGGGGAGCGAGGTAGACAACACAACCCAGGGTTCCAGCATTGGAAACTAAAGCCTCAAAACCTCTGACTGTAAAAACCTGTGGGGGTTGCGGTGGTGGGAGAAACTCCAAGAATTTGTTGGAGAGGCCCACAGGGTCATAGAACATACACAAGGCCACCTACCCGAAAATCAGAAGGCCCAGTTTGCTTGTGGATGGCGGGGAAGTGACTGAAAGCAGGGCAAGAGCCAAGGAATTGGCACTGTTCCCTTTCTGGCCCCTCCCCCACAGACAACGCAGCAAAGTGGTTTGCTCCACCCTGGTGGATACTTAAGGCTCCACACCTTATAATGTAAGGGGTGCGCAGAGACAAAGAAGTATGGCCCAAATGAAAGAACAGATCAAACTCTAGAAAAAGAACTAAGTGAGGAGGAGATAGCCAACATATCAGGTGCAGAGTTCAAAACACTAGTAATCAGGATGCTCACAGAAATGATTTGAGTATGGACACAAAATAGAGGAAAAAGTGAAGGCTATGCAAAGTGAAATAAAGAAAAATGTACAGAGAACCAACAGTGAAGGGAAGAAAACCAGGACTCAAATCAATGATTTGGAACAGAAGGAAGAAATAAACATCCAACTGGAACAGAATAAAGAAACAAGAATGCTAAAAAATGAGGAGAGTCTTAGGAACCTCCAGGACAACTTTAAACATTCCAACACACGAATCATAGGGGTGCCAGAAGTAGAAGAGGAAGAGCAAGAAATGGAAAACCTATTTGAGCCCTGGCTGGTGTGGCTCAGTGGACCTAGTGCCAGCCTGAGAACCACAGAGTGGCCGGTTTGATTCCGGTTCATTTCTCAGGGCACTGGCCTGGGTTGCAGGTTAGGTCTGAAGTAGGGAGTGCACGAGAGGCAACCACACATTGATGTTTCACTCCCTCTCTTCCCTTATGTCTAAAAATAAGTATATATCTTTAAAAAAATTTATTTGAATAAATAATGAAGGAGAACTTCCCCAATCTGGTGAAGGAAATAGGCTTCCTCAGAGAGTCCCAAAGAAATTGGGCCCAAGGAGAAACACACGAAGACACATCATCAGTTAAGTTACCCAAGATTAAAGATAAGGCGAGAATCTTTAAAGCAGCAAGAGAGAAGGAGACAGTTGACTACAAAGGAGTTCCCATTAGACTGTCAGCTGATTTCTCCAGAAGGGGCTGGAAAAGAAGTGTTTAGAGTCATGAAAGGCAAGAACCTACACCCAAGATGACTCTGTCCAGCAAAGCTGTCATTTAGAATGGCAGGGCAGATAAAGTGCTTCCCAGATAAGGTCAAGTTAAAGGAGTTCATCATCACCAAGCCCTTATTGTATGAAAAATTTGAAGTCCCTTATTGAAGTCACTATTTTGATCTTGAAAAACAAGATCAAAACTACGAACGGTAAAATGATAAACTCACAACTATCAACAACTGAACCTAAAATGCTCCAACCCACCGAGCCACACTGGCCAGGGCTGGGTTTTTATCTTCATCCTTAGTAACCTAGTGCACTTTATGACACGTGCTCAATAAATGTAGAATGAATTCTCCAAGTTCACAATCCCTCTTTCCCACAGTAATTAGCAATAAAGTGTTTAAAATAAGAAGGAGCACAGTGCTTTCTTTTTTTTTTTTTTTCAGGAGCAGTAAGATATTGGAGAAGGAATTTTCTTTTTACCCTACAGTTTCTTGACTAGGAAACAGAGGAATAGAGTGGGTATTACAGCTTTATCAAGGAGAGCAGACCGCCTCAGCTAGCAAAGCCTGGGCTTTTCTGCCCAGCATTACATTGCTCTTGTGTGGATTTCTGGCCTCTTTCATTCCAGAACTCCTGCCATTATGCTACACCTTTGAGCATGGGGCTATAGCACCTTGTAATATTCCGAATTGTTCTTTTGCCCTCCCCCCCCAATACCGTAATTCTTTTAGCTCATCAAGATTGTAAGTCACTAACTTAAAAAATTTAGTAGTATCATTTATAATTCTAAATATAGATAGTATGGGTCCTTGTTGTGGATTTTGTTGTCTCATAATTAAATGTTGAATTCTAGTATATATTGGAGGTCACTCCTTGTTTGTCAGTGGCAAAGAAAGGAATATAAAAAAAAAATCATTTGTTCTTTTTATTTTAGGGATAAAGCAAATAACATCCTCTTTTCTCCCTGCCAGTTTCAAACGAGAGAGACAGAAATTGGACCCTAAAATACCACCTTTATTAGTTTTATGAAACTCCAGTTGGAGGGAATAGCCCAGAAATAGCTAGTTGATTTGCTTACCCTCCCTTTAACTGAACTTGCCACCTAACTCTGGAGGTCTGCCCTCCCCCCACCCCGACCCCACCCCCTGCCTCCATCAGAACTTGCAGCTAAGCTTCTGTGTATGTGGTTGGGAACAGAAGAGACATCATCCCCTCTACACCCAGGTTTGAGGAGAAAAAAGGCAAGAAGCTGGGCCAGGCATGCTCAGCTTCTACTCCGAACCCCACTGGTTAGGTCAAGCTTTCCAAGGCTGGGGGATAGGGATACAGGGCAGTTTGGGGGAAATCTCTTCTCAAGGAAACCATGATAATGAAGAGCAGTTGTTTCTCCTAATTTAAAACCAGATACAAATAGGTGGGTAGGTAGCTATAGATATAGATGAACTTTTAAAAAAAATTTTATTTATTTTTAGAGAGAGGGGAAGGAAGGGAGAAAAGGGAGAGAAACATCGATGAGTTGCTTCTTGTATGTACCTCAGCTGGGACTGAACCCACAACCCAGGCATGTGCCCAGACTGGCAATCAAACTAGTGACCTTTCACTTTGTGGGCCGACCAGCTGAGCTACACTGGTCAGGGCTGTGAACTTTTCTAAATTATGAAATGCACACATTCAGAAAAGACATAAAACTAAAAAGCGTGGCACAGAGATATTTCTATTAAAAAGTATCACTGTGTAACTACCACCCAGCTCAGGAAATAGGACATTGCCAGCCTTTCAGAATCCCCCTCCTGTGAGCTTCCTCTTCATCACTTTGCTCCCTCTGATAATAGGGCTACCCTGACCCTGCTTATTTGTGTCCGTGCTTTTTTTTATAGATGTGCCACCACCCAAGTATGTGTCCCTAGACACTGTATACTAGTTTCGTTTTGCCTGACTTACCATTATGTGAAAAGGAATCACGTGTTGAATTCCTATGTTACGTACACGTCTTTTGATAACACTACATTTCTTACTCACCTGTTATTGCTTGTAGCTAAAGTTCATTTGTTTTTATTGCTGTGCAGTGTCCACTTTATGAATGTGTCAAGTTTTTTCCCCACTGTTGCTGGTAGTCTCTGGGGCTCTGCTGAGTTTTGGCTGGTATGAACAGTTATGTATGTGTTTTACATTGCTTTCTTCCAGCCTGAGTAATTCTGGGAGTGGGATTGCTAGGCCACTGGTAAAGCTCACCTTTAGTAGCTAACTCCACACCGTTTCCCAGAGAGGCTTTTCAGTTCACAGCAGCCGCTACCGTCACTGCTTCACATTCTCATCAACACTGGATATTTTCAGACTTGAATGTTAATCATTTTTATTGAGTATTGTTATGGTGTCACTTTTAAATTTTTATTTCCCATAATTACACATGAAGTCAAATACCTTTTCCTATGCTTATGGACCATGTGATAGTCTCCAGTTTTGAAATATCTATTCTGCCCATTTTTTTTCTGTTGAATTATTGGCCTTTTTCTTACGGATTTTTTTCTTTTCTCTGGTTTTAGTAAGATACATTGGCATACATAACTGTGTAAGTTCAAGGTGTACTTGAACAGTACAATGAGTTGACTTATATATATTGTGAAAAGATTATTACAGTAAGTTTAGTTAACATCCATTATCTTATATAGGTCCAAAAACCAAAAAGTTTTTTTTCCTTTGTGATGACAACTCTTAGGATTTACTCTTTACAACTTTAAAATAACTATAGTGCTAGTTGTAGTCCTCGTATTGTACATCATATCCCCAGTACTTATTTATCTAATAATGTGTAGTTTTTTCCTGTGACCACCTTTATCCAGTGCCCCCACCGCCGACCCCTGCTGCTGGTAACCACAAACCTGATCTATTTTCTATGAGTTTGTGTTTTTTCCTTAAGTTCGCATGTATAAGTGAGATGGTACAGTATCTCTTTCTGACTGATTTCCCTTATAGTGCCCCCAAGTTTCATCCGTGTTGCTGCAAAAGGCAGGATTTCCTTTATGTCTGAATAATACTCCATTGTGTATTATATACTACAGCTTCTTTAAAATAAAAATCCTCACCAGAGGATGTGTTTTTACTGATTTTAGAGAGGAAGAGTGGGGAAGAGAGAGAAACATTGATCGGTTGCCTCCTGTATGTACCCTGACCAGGGATTGGACCCGTAGCCTTTTGGTATATGGGACAATGCGCTAACCAGCTGAGCTACCTGGCCAGGGCTCTACCACAGCTTCTTTATCCCATCGTCCATCAGTGGATGCTTAGGTTGCTTCCATGTCTTCACTGTTGTAAGTAATGCCGCTGTGAACGTTGGGGTGCAGATGACTCTCTAACATAGTGGTTTTTTCCTTCTGAATACACTCCCAGAAGTGGAATTGCTGGATCATAAGACATTTCTGTTTTTTAATTTTTTGATGAACCTTCTTACTGTTTTCCACAGTGGCTGCACCAATGTACAATCTCACCGACAGTGCATGAGGGTTCCCTTTTCTCCACATTCTTGCCAGTGCTTGCCATTTCTTATCTTTTTGGTAATAGGCATTTTAACAAGTGTGAGGTGATCTTGTGGTTTTGATTTGCATTTCCCTGATGATTGGCGACTGTGAGCAACTTTTCATGTTCCTGATGCCACCTTTGAAAAAATGTCTATTCAGGTCCTTTGCCCATTTTTAAATTGAATTCCTTTTTTGTTTTGTTTTGTTTTTTGGGTTTTGTTGTTTTTTTTTTGCTGCTGAGTTATATGAGTTCTTTATATATTTTGCATATTAACCCCTTATCCGATAGATGGCTTGCAATTTTTTTTAACTATTCCATACGTTGTCCTTTTTTTTTCTGTGCAGAAGCTTTTTAGTTTGATGTAGTTCTACCTGCTTATTTTTTATTTTGTTTCTTGTATCTTAGGTGTCATATCCAAAAAATTATTGCCAAGATCCAATGTCAAGGAGCATTTTTCCAATGTTTTCTCCTGGGAATTTTATAGTTTCTAGTTTTACGTTTAAGTCTTTGATCAATTCCAAGTTAATTTATGTTAGTGGTATAAGATAGGGGTCTAGTTTCGTTCTTTTACATGTGAATATCCAATTTTCCCAGCATCATTTATTTGAAGAGACTGTCTTTTTTCCATTGAGTATGCTTGGCTCCCTTGTGAAATATTAGTTGGCGGCAGATGTATGGGTTTATTTCTGGGCTTTCCAATCTGTTCCATTGGTCTGTGTGTCTGTTTCTATGCCAGTACAACACTATCTTAATTACTGTAACTTTATTGTAATTCTTGATGGCCAATAGGAAACAGTGTTTCCACCTCCTTGTTCTGCAGGGAGTATTGTGTGCTCTTGCAACATGTTATAAAGGAGCAGTACATATAAGGAAGACGTAGTGTTGTTAGCTTTGTAAAGAAGAGGCATCATTAGACTTAACTGGACTATCGCAAAGAGAGAGAGAGCCTGCCCGTGTGCAGGATCCATTGTGAAGAGAAGGTGGACAAGCAGAAATGGGTTGAATGAGGAGGCACATGGAGTGTCGTTACTCTCAGTTTAGGTTTGACTGTATGTCATAGATGAAAGAAGAGTGGCTTAAACAAATTAGAAATTTATTTCTTATGTAAAAAAAGTGTGGAGGTGGTCCTCCAGGGTCCATTTGATGGTTTATCAAAGTCCTGGGAACCAATTTTCTTACAGTCTTACATCACTGTGGTGTGGCCCTCGTTATTCTGGCTCAGGATGGTGCCAGGGCTCTACCGGTCACAGCTACGTACCGGGCAACAGGATGGAAGAAGAGGAAAACCAGCGTACATTTCTCTCTGCTCATTTTTAAGAAACCTTTTTAGAAGTTTCACCCAACACTTCTGTAAACTCCAAGATACAATTTGGCCATTCTCACTAAGCTTCAGCTATTAGTAGTTCCCTGGTTAAACTAGTCCTGGTTAAGTAGAAGACTCACCTTGGATTAAATGTCATGGGAAATAAGTTCTGCTCTTGTGTTTGCTATGGTAGTTTTGCATTCGCAACACTCGAATGGGATGTCTGTTTTTATTTCAGTTTTGACCCTTCTGTAAACAAGACTTCTAACTGCTTGCTTTTTATTTCCCCAAAGGAAATTGTCTTGAGTTCCTCAAGTCTGTAGCCGAAGTGTCCTCTCTGGTACACAACAGAGAGCAGAAGAAAAGGGAGGTGCATTGTGACGGTCCTCTGCCAGTCACAAGTTCCCTGATGGGGCACTCCTTCTCGATCTGCTGCTGTGAATCTGGGCAGTGGGAGCACAGATGTGTTCAGTTTTGCTTTGTGAGCATTTATTAGGATTTCTACATTTTCATTTATATGCTTCACTTAAATAAGTAGGTTTGTAAGAAAGTTACTAAAAATGTTCTAAGTCTTTCCTTTTGCAGCACGTAACTGCCATTAACAAGCAGCTGGTTGCCTTAGAAACCACTACAGGTTTTACAGCCTGGCCTTTAATACAGACGTCAGGCAAATTCAGGACTGCATAACGGCACTAAACAAAGTAGTGAGTGATTCCCTCATAGTAGCACTGGAGAGTTTTCAATGTCAATCAGTAATAGGGAGCTTCTGGTGATCTTGGCTAAGGAGTGATGAGTGTGAATTTTGGATGTTTTACTTAGTAATGGATACCCAAATGGCTAGCAGAGGGAAGAGACCAGAGGCAGGGATATCAGAGAAGTGGATTCTCATTGTTAAATGAAGGAATGCCTGAATTAGACTTAATTAGAAACCGAAATTACATATGAGAGGTCCAGAGAAACCAGGCCTAACAGTGCGCTGAGGGGTAGTCAGAATCTAGTGTGGTTGTGGATGGAGTCCCTGAATGGGCCCGATCTGCAGAGGGATATTGAGAGCTGGTGCATCAGTAGGCCCCCTGCCCTGCCCGTCTTTCCTCCTGTCGTTATGTAAGGTGGGCATGGGGTTGGAGGCGGGAGAGGGAGGGGTTGGAAGTGGAATAGGAGCAGCAAATACCTTAGACATAAAAAACCCTGTAGAGCATGATAGCTGTACAGTGGTATATGGGACATTCCACAGTATAACTGCAAGTATGAGAGATTTGAAGTCAGACCATTAGCACTTTAGATCTAGAAGTCCTACCAATTTACCAGTTTAAAGAAATTATTAATTTTTCTGAATTTCAGTGTTTTTCATCTGTGAATGTGTAATAGTAGAGTGTCATAAAGGTGATTTTCTATAAAGGGATGGTTTAGTTAATGCTTGATTTATAATGTGAAAGTTGAATTATAAACAGTTTCATGCTGTTTTCTAATAAGATCTGTTACTTCATATGTTTATGTATATTTTATTTCATTTAGACTAATTGCAGCATTCAAGATGCATGATGATGAAATTACCATTTAATTGTGTCTGCATTTCTTCTGAAAAAGAAGGCTTGAATACAAACAAATCTAGAACAAAGAGCCTCAACAAGTAGTTAACAAGATGGTTTCAGGCCCAAGATGACACGTTTGGTGGGTTTTAGAAGACCACCCCTCCCTTTGAAGTTTTTCTGTGTTGCTTCACTGAGAATGCATCGCTGTGTTCAGTCAGCTGGATGGTGCGTGTGGAGTTTGGATGTCGCCTGCTTTTGACTCCCCTAACACATCACTCACGTGAAAACCCAGGAATTTTCTGGGGTTGATATTCTGATACATACTTCATCAAGCTTGGATCTTCCACCCTCCGAGGATGATTTGTTTCAGTCTCTGGCTGCATGTACTTGTGGATGGAAGGTATCTGACAATGTCGGAGAACTCTGTTAAAACTTTTGTCTGCAAATTCAAGGATTGGCATTTTTGTTGGAACAGAGTGCTTTTGTTTAATAAAGAAAAAGGGAGGGAGTGGGGAGAGAGATTGATGGTTATATCCAATAATTGTACTCCTTTTCTCCTCGTCTAATAAAAGTATTTTTAGCCCTGGCTGGTGTGGCTCAGTGGATTGAGTACTGGTCTGTGAACCAAAGGGTCGCTGGTTCGATTCCCAGTCGGCAAGCTTGGGTTATGGGCTGCGTCCCTGGTGGGGACCGTGCAAGAGGCGAAAACACATTGATGTTTCTCTCCCTCTCATTCTCCCTCCCTTCCCCTCTCTAAAAATAAAAAAAATAAAAAATAAATCTTTTAAAAAATACATTTTATTGATTGTGCTATTACAGTTGTCCCATTTCCCGCCCTTTATTCCCCTCCACCCTGCTCACCCCCTGCCACCCACATTCTCCCCCTTTAGTTCATGTCCATGGGTCATATATATAAGTTCTTTGGCTTCTACATTTCCTATACTATTCTTAACCTCCCCCTGTCTATCTTCTTCCTACCATTTATGCTACTTATTCTCTGTACCTTTTCCCCTCTTTCCCCACCCACTCCCCTGTTGGTAACTCTCCAAGTGATCTCCATTTCTGTGATTCTGTTCCTGTTCTAGTTGTTTGCTTAGTTTTTTGTTTTTGTTTTTTAGGTTCAGTTGTTGATAGTTGTGAGTTAGTTACCATTTTACTGTTTATAGTTTTTATCTTGTTTTTCTATGAAATATTGAAGTCCCTTCAATATTTCATACAATATGAAGGGACTTCAATATTTCATACAATAAGGACTTGGTGATGATGAACTCCTTTAACTTGACCTTATGTGGGAAGCACTTTATCTGCCCTTCAATTCTACATGATAGCTTTGCTGGATAAAGTAATCTTGGATGTAGGTCCTTGCCTTTCATGACGTCATTTTGTCATCTAATTTGCGACCATATTCAACCAATTCTGTGAGCATCACGATTACCAGTGTTTTGAACTGTGCGTCTGATAGGTTGGCTCTCTCTTCATTGCTTAGTTGTATTTTTTTCTGGAGCTTTGATCTGTTCTTTCATTTGGGCCACTTTTTTTTGCCTTGGTGTGCCTTTTATGTAGTAAGGGGTGATCCTTAGGTGTTCACCAGGATGGGGTAACACTCATTGCTGCGTTGTGATGCTGTATGTGGGGGAGGGGACAGAGAGGGAACAATGGCGCTTGCTGAGCTCTCTGCGGGTTTTCAGTCACTTCCCCCTCTACCCACAATCAAATTTGGCCCTTCTGGTTCTGATTCCCAGGTGGATGGGCTTGTGTACATTCTAGGCCCCTGTTGGTCTCTCCAATGAACTCTCCTGTGAGGCTGGGAGTCTCTCCTGCTGCCGCCTCAACCCCCACAGGTGTTTTCAGTCAGAGGTTTGAGGCTTTATTTCCCTGTACTGGAACCCTGGGTTGCGCCCTCTCCTGTAGAGGGTTCTAGAACCCTCCCCTCTAGCAACCTTCACATTTCTGTATCTATGAATCTTTTTATTTTGTTTGTTTGTTTATTTTGCTTTTTAGATTCCACATATAAGTGAAATTATATGGTATTTGTCTTTATCTGACTGACATGTTTCACTTAGCATGATACCCTCTAGGGCTCTCTGTTGTCACAAGTGGCCAAGTAATATTCTATTGTATATATGTAGTACTTCTTTTTTTAAAAAATTGTTTATTCTGTTAAAGTCCCAATTTTTCCCCCTTTGCCCTCCTTTGCCCAGTCCAACCCAGATCCCATAGTCAGTCCCCACACTGTTGTTCATGTCCATGGGTCATTCATATGTATTTTTTGACTAATGCCTTCCCCTTCTTCACTCCATTCCCTGCTGCCTCCCTCCCCTCTGGCAGCTGTCACTCTGTTCCACGTTTCTGTGTCTGTGGTTCTGTTTTGCTCGTTAGTTTATTTTGTTCTTTGGAGTTGGTGTTTTGGGATTCTTGGAGTATAATGCCAGCAGTGGAAACACTGGGTCAAAAATTTTTAAAGTTTTTTAAATTTTTTGTGGAAATTCCATTCTGTTTCCCACAGTGGCTATACCAGTTGTATTCCCAACAGTGAGTGCACTAGGAACCCTTTTCTCCACATCCTCACCAGCACTTGCTGTTTGTTGATTTGTTAATGACGGCCATTCTGACCAGGGTAAAGTGATATCTCATTGTGGTTTTAATTTTCATTTCTGTGATGGCAGTCATGTTGAACATTTTTTCATGTGTTGGTGGGCCATCCGTATGCCCTCCTTTGCCTATTTTTTAATTGGATTGTCTGTCTTCCTGGTGTTGAGTCATGTGAATTCTTCATATATTTTGAAGATTAAACCCTTGTATCATTTCTTCAGTGTATCATTGGCAAATATGTTCTCCTATACAATTGGTTCCCTTTTCATTTTGATGATGGTTTCTTTAGCCGTGCAGAAGCTTTTTAATTTGATGTAGTCCTATTTGTTTATTGTTTCCTCTATTTCCCTTGCCCTAGGAGATATAATGGCAAAAATATGCTACGTGGGATATCTGAAATTTTACTGCCTATGTTTTCTGCTAGGAGTTTCATGGTGTCAAGACTTATATTTAAATCTTTTATGCATTTTGAGTTTATTCTGGTTTATGGTGTAAGTTGGTAGTCTACTTTCATTGTTTTGCAAGTACCAGTACAGTTTTCCCAACACCATTTGTTGAAGAGACGGTCTTTTACTCCATTGTATGCTTGTGCCCTCTTTGTTGAGTAATAATTGACCATAGAGACATGAGTTTATTTCTGGGCTCTCTATTGTTCCATTGACGTATGTGGCTCTGTTCCTATGCCGGTACCAGACTATTTTGATTACAGTGGCCTTGTAGTACAGTTTGATATCAGGTATTGTGATCCCTACAACTTTGTTGTTCTTTCTCAAGATTGCTGAGATTTTGGGGATCTTTTTTGGTTCTATATAAATTTTTGAAATATGCAACTGGTATTTTAATAGGAATTGCATTGAATCTACAGATTGCTTTGGGTAGTATGGACATTTTAGTGATACTAATTCTTCCAATCTGTGAACACAGTTTATAAATCCATTTATTTGTATCTTCTCAAATTTCTTTCTTTACTGTTCTATGGTTTTCTGAGTATAGGTCTTTACCTCTTTGGTTAAGTTTATTCCTAGGTACTTTATTTTTCTTTTTGCTATATAGTAAATGGGATTTTTTTCCTAAGTTTTTCTTTCTGATAGTTCATTGTTCATGTACAAGAATGCAATTGATTTCTGAGTATTGACTTTGTATCCTGCTATTTTGCCAAATTCACTTAGGTTGAGTAGTTTTGTTGGTGGAGACTATAGGGTTTTATGTACACTATCATGCTTTCTGCAAATAATGACAGTTTTACTTCCTCCTTTCCAATTTGGATGCCTTTTATGAATTTTTCTTGTCTGATCACTGTGGCTAGGACTTCCAATACTGTGTTGAATAGAAGTGGTGAGAGCAGACACTGTTGTCTTGTTCCTGATCTTAAGGGAAAAGCTTTTAGTTTTTGCCTATTGAGTATGATGTTGGCAGTAGGTTTCTCATATATGCCCTTTGTTATTTATGTTAAGGTATGCTCCCTCTTTTCTCATTTTGCTAGTGTTTTTTTATCATAAGTGGGTGCTGGAATTTATCAAATGCTTTTTCAGCATCTATTAATATCATGTGATTTTTATCCTTTTTTGTTTATGTGGTGTATTATGTCTATTGATTGGCATATATTGTAGTGTCCTTTGTTCCCTGGGACAAATCCTACTTAATCATAGTGCATGATCTTTTTAATGTATTGCTGGATCGGGACTGACAATATTTTGTTGAGGATTTAGCATCTATGTTCATCAGAGATATTGGCCTGTAATTTCCTTCCTCTGTTTTGTCTTTATCTGGTTTTGGAATTAAGAAAATACTAGCCTCGTAAAAAGAGTTTGGAAGTCTTGCCTCTTCTTGAATTTTTTGGAATGGTTTGAGAAGTATAGGAGTTAGTTCTTGTTTAGTAAAATTTGCCTGTGAAGCCATCTGGTCCTTGGCTTTTGTGTGCTGGGGATTATTTGATTACTGTTTTAGTTTTGCTGGTTGTTATTGGTCTATTCAGGCTTTCTGCTTCTTGATTCAGTTTGGGAAAATGTATGTTTCTAGAAATTTATACATTTTGCCCAGTTTCTCCCAATTTGTTGGCATATAGTAGTTCATAGTAATTTCTTACAGTAGTTTGTATTTCTGTGGTATTGGTTGTTACTTCTCTTTCATTTCTGATTTTATTTATTTGGGTCCTTTCTTTTTTTCTTGATGAGTCTTGTTAAAGGTTTGTCTACATTTTCAAAGAACCAGCTCCTGCATTCATTGATCTTTTGAATTGTTTTTTTAGACTCTATGTCATTTAATTATGTTCTGATCTTGATTATATCCTTCCTTCTACTCACTCTGGGTTTTGGTTGTTGTTGTTCCTCTAGGTCTTTTAGATGTAGGGTTAGGTTGTTTATTTGAGATTTTTCTGTCTTCTTTAAATAGGCTTGTATTGCTATGTAATTCCTTCTCAGGACTCCTTTTATTGTGTCCCCTAGGTTTTTGGTGGTTGTGCGTTCATTTTCATTTGTTTTCAGATACTTTTTGATTTTATCCTTGATCTCATTGTTGACCCATTCATTATTTAATAACATGTTATTCAGTCTCCATGAATTTGAATATTTATGAGTTTTCCCTTGAGGTTGGTTTCTAGTTCAGGGCATTGTCATCTGAGAAGATGCTTGATATGATTTCAGTTTTCTTGAATTTGTTGAGGCTTGTTTTGTGTCCTACCATGTGGTCTGTCTTTGAAAATGTTCCATGTGTGTTTGAAAAGAGTGTATATTTTGCTTCTTTGGGGTGAAATGTTCTGTAAGTATCAATTAAGCCCATTTGATTTAGAGGGTCATTAAATGCCACAATATCCTTTTTTTTTCTTTTTTGACAATATAGCCATTGTTGACAGAGGGGTGTGTGTTACAATCCCCTACAATGATTGTATTGCTGTTGATCTCTTTCTTAAAGTCCTCGAAGATTTTCCTTATATATTTAAGTGCTCCTATGTTGGGTGCATATATGTTTACTAGGACTAGGGCTGTATCCTCTTGTTAGACTACTCTCTTAATTATTATGTAGTGACCTTCCTAGTCTCTTGTTATGGCCTTTGTTTTTAAGTCTATTTTGTCTGATATAAGTATGTGACCCCTTCTTTTTTCTCATGTCCGTTTCCTTGGGATATTTTTTTCCATCCTTCACTTTCAGCCTGTGTAGATCTTTTATTCTGAGGTGGGTCTCTTACGGATACCATTTCTGAGGGTCTTGTTTTCTTATCTGTTCTCTTACCCTATCTTTTGATTGTAGCATTTACTTCATTTACTTTTAAGGTTATAATTAATGTATTTATTCATTGCCATTTTTTCCCTTTGTACCTGTGTTCCTCTTTCTTTTCCTTCTTTCTTCTTAAAGCAGTCCCTTTAGCATCTCTTGCAATGCTGGTTTGGTTTAGATGTACTCTTTTAGTCTTTTTTTTTTTTTGTCTAGGAAGTTTCTTATTTCACCTTTCATTTTAAATGAGAGCTTTTCTGGGTGGAGTAGTTTGGCTGCAGGTCTTTGCTTTTCATACTTGGAATATTTGGTGCCATTCTCTTCTGGCCTGTAGTGTTTCTGCTGAGAAATCGGCTGGTAGCCTTATTGGACCTCCCTTGTATATCACTAGTTGTCTCTTCCTTGCTGCCTTTAAGATTCTCTCTTTGTCTTTAAATTTTGCCATTTTAATTATGATATGTCTTGGAGTGGGCCTCTTTGGGTTATTTTGAACCCCAAAACTCTGTGCTTCCTAAACTTGCATGACTTTTGCCCTAATCAAGGTAGGGAAGTTTTCTGTCATTATTATTTCAAACAGGTTTTCTATTCCTTGCTTCTGTTCTTCTCTTTCTAGTATACCTATGATGTGAATATTGTTACAGTCCTTTAAACTGTCTTGGGGTTTTTTTTTTAGTGTTTTTTGTTGTTGCTGTTGATCTGACGAGGTGTTTTTTTCCTACCTTGTCTTCCAACTCACTGATTTGACCCCCTGTTTCATGTATGCTGCTTTTAATTCCTTGTGGTGTATTCTTAATTTCCGTCTGGTTCCTATTCATAGTTTCTCTGTCCTTTTTCAGCTGATGTAGTTCCCACCAAGTTCCTTATAGCTCTCATAAAGTTCCTTGTTCTCACTGAGTTTCTTGATCATCCTTATTAGTTTCAACTCTATGTCTGATAAAGTGCTTGCCTCATATTCATTAAGCACTTTTTGGGGGGATTCCTCTCCTCCTTTGGATTGGGGGTTGCGTCTTTGTTTCCCTATTTTTAGATGACTTTTTTTTTTAAATTTTTATTGTTACTCAATTACAGTTGTATGCCTTTTCTCCCCATCCCTCCACCCCACCCCAGGTGAACCCACCTCCCTCCCCCACCTCCACCCTCCCCCTTGGTTTTGTCCATGTGTCCTTTATAGTAGTTCCTGTAATTCCCTCTTCCCACTGTCCCCGCCCCCCCCCCCCCCCCCCCCGGCTATTGTTAGATTGTTCTTAACTTCAATGTCTCTGGTTATATTTTGTTTGCTTTTTTCTTCCATTGATTATGTTCCAGTTAAAGGTGAGATCATATGGTATTTGTCCCTCACTGCCTGGCTTATTTCACTTAGTATAATGCTCTCCAGTTTCATCCATGCTGTTGCAAAGGGTATAAGCTCCTTTAGATGACTTTTTATTTCTGCATATTAGATTCATACACTTTGACTCCCTCTCTTCATGGGTTGACCTTCTCTGGAAAGAGACCTGTGGGACTCAGTGGTACAGCCTCCTTGATTTCTTGAGCTGGATGCTCAATGGATTCCCTTTATTCAGTTTATTTGGGGTCTCTTGTAATTGGGTTTTGGTTGTTGTTGGCTTGTGTGTTGTTGTGTTCTCCCCTCCAGTGGCTGTCTAAGAGTCACAACCCGGAGCACATCTTGTATGCTGTTGTACAGGTGCTCCTTGAACAAAACAAAACAAGCTAGCTAACAAACCCCACAGCAGCAAAAATACCCTCCAGCCACAACTGCTATATCAACAACAAATGAGCAAAGATTAATAAAGGTGGAAAGAGAGTAAGAATATTATAAGAGAAAATAAGAATATGAGGTAATAGAAAAGTGATTTTGAGAGTATAGAGGGAGGAGAAATAATTGGAGTCAGGAATAGAAATGAGGTAACAAAATAGAAAATAAAATTTAGAGTTAAAAAAGGGAGAGAATAAAGCAAGATGGAGTAATAAAAAAGGAAGAGTAAAATACGAAGTTTGAGACAAAAATTTAAAAAAATGAGCAAATAGGAACAACACTGAAGAAAAACGACTGCAACAATATTCATGACAAATGAGCAAAGATTAATAATGAAGAGATAATAAGAATATTACAAGGAACAAAAGAAAAATGATTATGAGATGTCTAAAGGAAAGAAAAATGATTTTGAGAGGATGGAAGAGAAATAAGAGTAAGGATTAGAAACTAGGCTAAATGGGAAAAATAACATTTCAAACAAAAATAAGAAATGGCAGGTGGAAGGCTAAATGGAGTAGCAGAGGGGAAATAGTGAACATCTAGGAATAAAATTGAAA
Organism: Desmodus rotundus; assembly: GCF_022682495.2. Lineage (NCBI taxonomy): Eukaryota > Metazoa > Chordata > Mammalia > Chiroptera > Phyllostomidae > Desmodus > Desmodus rotundus. Next base: position 514,975 of record NC_071397.1, on the reverse strand, counting down.
TACAATAACAAGTGAGCAAAAATTAATGAAAGCGGAAAGAGAAAGAGGATATAAGAAAGGAATAAATGTGAGATGACTAATTGAAAGAAAAATGGTTTTGAGAGGCTTGGGGGATCAGAAATAGAGTGAGCAATAGAAACTGGGCATAGAAATAGGTGAGTTCTGGCCGAGATGGAGGCGTAGGTAGAAACCCTTGGCTTCCTTGCATAACCAAAAGGAGGATAACAACCAATCTAAAATCAATAAACAATCAGAAGTGCCAGAAAATCAGACTGCGTGGAGCTCTGACAACCAAGAAATTAAAGAAACAGTCAAACAGAACAACCAGACAGTAACCTGTGGCGAGGTGGCAGGCTGTGCAGGTGGGGCTGCTGGACAGGAAACTGGGACTCAGAGTTGACTGTGGACTACAGTGGTTGCTGCGGTGGGAGAAACTCCCAGTCTCACATGAGAGCGCATTGGAAAGTGGGCTAGAGTCAAGCAGGCAAGCTGCACTGTTCCCTCTCTGGCCCCTCCCCCAAAGGCAGCACCCCAGTGCAGCAAGGTTTTCCCTGTACTGGTGAATACCTAAGGCCCCTCCCCCTTACAACTTAACAGGCGTGCCAAGACAAAGAAATACAGCCCAAATGAAAGAACAGAGCCAAGCTTCAGAAAGAGAGCTAAGTGATGAGAGAGCCAACCTATCTGATGGAGAATTTAAAGCCCTGGTAATCAAACTGCTCAGAGATCTGATTGAGCTTGGTTGCAAAGTGAAAAAACAAATGAAAGATACCCAAAATGAAATAAAGCAAAATATTCAGGGAACCAACAGTGACAGGAAGGAAACCAGGACTCAAATAAACAATTTGGAACAAAAGGAAGAAATAAACATCCAACCAGAACAGAATGAAGAAACAAGAATTCAAAAAAGTGAAGAGAGACTTATAAACCTCTGGGACAACCTGAAATGTTCCACTATCCAATTTATAGGGGTGCCAGAAGGGGAAGAACAACAGCAAGAAGTTGAAAACTTCTTTGAAAAAATAATGAAGGAAAACTTCCCCAATGTGGTGAAGGAAATAGACTTCCAGGAAGTCCAGGAAACCCAGAGAGTCCCAAAGAAGGTGGCCCAAAGAGGAACACACCAAGGCACATGATCATTAAGTTACCCAAGATTAAAGATGAAGAGAGAAGCCTAAAAGCAGCAAGAGGAAAGGAAAGAGTTACCTACAAAGGACTGCCCATAAGGCTATCAGCTGATTTCTCAAAAGAAACCTTGCAGGCGAGGATGGGCTGGAAAGAAGTATTCCAAGTCATGAAAGGCGAGATTACTTTATCCAGCTGAAGGTATTTAGAATGGAAGGGCAGATAAAGTGCTTTCCAGATAAGGTCAAGGTAAAGGATTTCATCATCACCAAGCCCTTATTATATGAAATGTTAAAGGTACTTATCTAAGAAAAAGAAGATCAAAAATATGAACAGTAAAATGACAATAAACAACTATCAACAAATGAACCTAAAAGGCAAACAATGAAAAGAAAAACTAAGCAAACAACTAGACAGAATCAGAGAAATGGATATCACATGGAGGGAGTTCAGTGGGGCAGGGGAAGGGAGGAATGGGGGGGAAGGTACAGGGAAGAGGAAGCATAATTAGTAGGCATAAAATAGATGGGGAGAGGTAAAAAATGGTATAGGAAAAAGAGGACTCAAAGAACTTATATGTACAACCCATGGGCTAAGGAGGGGAATGCTGGAGGGTGGGGGGAATGCAGGGCAGAGGGAGGATTAAGGGGGGGGGGGAAATTGGGAACCCTGTAATAGCATAATCAATAAAATATACTTAAAAATAAAAAATAAAATCTGAAACCGGGAGTAGAAAGGAAAAAAATAAAATTTATAAGGAAAATAAAAAAGGGATGGAAAATGGCAAAATGGAGTAAAGAAAGGAAGGGTAAAATAATGAGATTTGAGATAAAACTAAAAAAATAGTGAAATAATAGGAAAAAGTTGAAGAAAAAAGTGTTGAAAAGCTTTGCAGGAGAAAAAAATAACACAAATAATTAAAAAGAACAGGGCGGAATTATCAGTAGAGCTGAGTGTTTTCCTACTGTCTTCTCTGATCTGCCTCAAGAGGGGGCTTCTGGTGTGATCAGGAGTGTAGAGTACCTGGATCTCCCCTGAGAGGTGCTGTTCAGTGTTCAGGGAGAATGATGTGTGTATTCGTTCCCCTGCCCCTGCACTACGCAGCTCAGTTTGTCCCAGGTTATTTCCATAATGTATAGTTTCTGATGAATTAGCTGTCCATTTCATGTCAGGAGCCAATCTGTGTACAAGGGTCAGCTCTCTTGTACTTGGTGCTGATGGCAGTGTTGTGTAAGAGCCGAGGCTGGGTGGGGCCCCGAACACCCCTTGCTGCACTAATTTCTAATCATCTGCTCTCCTCGTTTTTTGGAATAGGGCCAGATGAGCCAGCGTAGCTTGTGTCTGATGAAAGTTCAGGAAGGGCTCTTTCGGAGATTATCTTTCCCCTGCAGATGTGTGCCTGGGAGTGGGTCGTTGAGCCTGGCCTTCTGTTGTGCAGTTTGCAGTCTTGAGATGGGGTTTGGTCATGCCTTCCTCTTCCCATAGGTTTGTACTCTGTGGTGTGAGGAGACCTGCCTGGCTGCAAAGAATCTCAGGTGCTCAGCTCTTAAATTCCTCTAGCTTCTAGGCCACTGCTGTCACAGGAGACTCAGACCCAAACTCTCCATTTTGCACAGCCCCCCACTCACCAGCCATATTGGGTGGAGTCTCACAGTCACTTCGCTGTGCAGCTTTCTGATCTTCTTGTTCAGCTGGTTCAGTGGGAACAGACTTTGCTTTCAATCTACTTTGCTGGCAGGGCAGCTGTGTGCTCACATGGGTTCCCTGCCCAGCCGTGCTTCAGCTCTCCTATTAATAAGTCTCTGTGTGGTGCCCACACTGCCGTACCAAGTCACTGACTGGTTCTCCTGACACTCCACCTCCCCCAAAAGCAAAAACTCTCTCGGTCAGGGCTGGACACTGCCTGTGCTGACAGTTTTAGTAACAAAATTTCTCTCTGGAATTCGCTTGGACGGCACTAAAGCTATGGATATGATGCTTGCTGTGTGTGTGCAGGCCAAGTCTACCAGACCCTGTATATATTTCCAAGTCTCTGCCAACTAGAGTTGGGGGTTCCCTGTGCAGGACCTGGGGCCCCTGCTCTGGGAGCAGAGGGAGCTACTAAGCTGCATTTTCTGCCTTGTCTTTCCTTTGTTGCAGGCGCCTTGCACAGGGTATTTCCCTTCAACTTATAAAATCTCTTACTGGACGGGGCAAAGCATCCTCTGTACTCCTTGGCTTCAAAAATTCATATCATCTGAGATTCTGTTGAGAAGTCAGCTGCTAGCTTTATGGGGGCTCCCTTGTATGTTACTTCCTGTTTCTCCCTTGCTGCCTTAAGGTTCTTTCTTTGTCTTGGAGTTTTGCCATTTCAATGATGATGTGTCTTGGAGAGAGCCTCTTTGGGTTCCTCTTGATTGGGACTCTCTGTGTTTCCTGGAGTTGTGTGATTTTGTCTCTCATCAAATTAGGGAAGTTTTTCAACATTACTTTTTCAAACAGGTTTTCTATCCCTTGCTCTTCTTCTCCTTCTGGCGTCCCTATTATATGGATATTATTATGTTTCATGTTGTCCTGCATTTCCCTTATTACCTCTTCATTCTTTCTGAGTCTCTTTTCCTTTTCTTGCTCTTTCTGGGGGTTTTTTCTACCTTGTCCTCCAGCTCACTTATTCGATACTATGCTTCATCAAGCCTGCTTTTGATTCCTTCTATTGTGTTCTTCAGTTCAGAAATTGTATTCTTCATTTCCTCTTGGCCCTTGTTGGTAGTTTCTATGTCCTTTTTCATGTTCATATAGTTTGCAGTGGGTTCAATGTAGTTTCCCTGTAGTTTTTGGAAATTCTCCGTGAGCTCATTGAGCTTCCTGATAACCATTGCTTGAACTCATTATCTGATAGTTGACTTGCCTCTATTTCACTTAGCACTATTTCTGAGGCTTCCTCCTTTCCTTTCATTTGGGGATTGTTTCTTTGTCTTCCCATGATTTGTGAGACTCTTCTGGTTAACCTCTCCTCAAATTGATCTGTTCTGACTCCCTGGGTTTGTGGTGTGAACTTCTATGGTAGAAGACCTGTAAGATTCAGTGGTGTGGTCCCCTTGATCTCCTGAACTGTCTGCTCTTGGCATTTCATTTATGTTGGCTCTCTGTATGTCTTTGGATTTTGATTGTTGTTGGGTCTTTCTTGGGTGGGTCCTTCCCTGCCACTGGTTGACTAGGGTCATTCTGCCCAAAACGTCTTGTATGCTGTTGTGCAGATGTGGACAGTTTGTGTCGAAGCTGGTTCTTCTGTCTGATGTTATGAGACTTCTCTCTCGCTATTGTTCAGTTGCTTGTTCTGGATAATTTCTCCACCGTTTAGTTGTAATTCCAGATTGGTCCTGTGTGGAGGCTAGTGTGGCTTTCACTCACTCCTCCTCCATTTTTCTTTATTATCTGTTGGTGGTTCCTTTGTTGGTGGGTTCTCTCTTGCAGCAGGTATATTGGTGTTCACAGTTCCTACCTACTCTTTTATGTGATCAGTTGGAGGGGCAAAGCAAAATGGATTAAGACAGTGGGTGTGTATCCTATGGGATTTAAAGTACCAACCCATAGAGGAGAGTTAGGAGATCTTTTTGATAAGTATAGTGTTAAGCATTATATTTCACCCAACTAGCCACTTTTAAGGAAGGGTTGAAAAGGGATAAGACTCTTGTTAGAAGGGGGAAGGAAGGTGAGTTGAATCCAGAAAACAGAGAGCTTGTGGGAGGTCAGATTATGGGGTATAGTGAGAGTGAAGGATAGAAAATAGGCACAGTGTGGGAGCGTTAACCACAACAGTAATAAAGTTCTGGGAGACAGTGAAATGGGCTAAGATCTGGGAGGGGTGCTGTGTAGTGTTTACAATTGTATGGAACAACAGTTGCTTACAATAGTACTGGAACAACAATCACATAACGGAAACTGTATTATGTGAATAAGAATACGAAGTACATGACCTAGAGTAGTGTGCTATTGGAACACAAGTGAAGTGAAAGAAGGAAAATTAAATTATAATATGAAAGAGAGAACAAGGACCATTCAAATAATGCAATTAAACAAACAACACAAAACGAAACAAAGAAGAGAAATTAAAAATAATAAAAGAAGTAAAGATTATGGAAAAAATAATATTAATACAAATAAATAATAACATGCAAGTTCTCTGGAATAGCCAAGTGACATTTTTCTCAGCTTTTCAGTTGTTGAGATAAGGCTTGTGAACCCTCTTTGGGTCTTTCTCTGGACCTTTCACAGCTCCAGGTCTTATTGTCTCACTTGGGGAACAAAAAGAATAAAAAAAAAAAAAAGTCTCCTGCGGACTTTAAACTGGCCAAGCAAGTTCTGCTGGTCTTCCTGGACACTGCAGGCTGAGGGGGGTTGAGATTTGCTTTTGTCCCTTCCTGTGGTTTTGGGAGAATGAGGGCAAGATCTGGGACGCACTCTTCACAGTTGCCCTGTCTCCAGCCCAGTTCCTCCTGCCGGATGCCTACTGCCTGCACTAGGCCGGTGCCTTCAATCCACCAGTTGTGCCATTTTTGAGATACACTAATTAGGGGCAACTCACCACCATCTCGCTTCCCACTTTCCTAAATGCTAGGCACTCTCAAAGTCTCTTCAGGGTAGTTCAGCTCCCCCACTGAGTTAGTCTTTCTGTGGACTGCTAACTCCCTGAGCTCTGCTGCTCTCTTTTGTGTGTGTGTGGTGGGGTGCCTCCTCCTCCTTCCTCTTAGCGAGCCAGCCCACCCTCGCAGGCACAGGTGGCCAGGGCTGTGTCAGGGGTGGGGGCACGGTCCAGCTGTGGGGGGGGTCGGGACGGGGGTGCAGCCGAAGTTGTGGCTGCGGTGGCAGGGTGCGGCTGGGGTGGCGGGGGTCGGCTGCTGTGGGAGAGTTCCCTAAAGAGCAATGGAAAGCCTTTTTTGAGTAAAACCCTCCTGTTCAAGCCTGCCGGTCTTAAGCGCCTGGCCTCTCACACATCCCAACTTTCCAACCAGACTGGAGACTATTTGGGTCAGGGTCCATCACGGCCCAACTCTTCTCCCTTCTCCAGGCATCACCTGGCTCCCCATTTTCTCTGGTAATGAGCCAGCCAGCGTTCACAGTCCCAGTGGGTGAACCCCGCACCTGTGTGTCTCCCACATCATCTTTATTCTCCCCAGTGACTTCAAGCATCCAGGTCCATCCTGGTGCCTCTCTGTCCCTGTTTAGCAGGGGAGGGGGCTGTTGATTTGGTCCTTGTCCAAGGATCCTGTGGCAGGTGCCAGCAGGTTCCTGGCCAGGGGCTGCAGCAGCCCTAGTATCTGCACTGGTCCCAAGGACCTTACTGTCCCAGAGCAATTTCCTTATCATCTGTTTTTCAATGTCCTCTACAATTTTGGCCTCCAACCTTCATACATGCTGGGATCCCATTGGCTGTTCCCTGTGTTCCTCAGAAGATCGGCTAGGTGTTCCACCTGTGCACGGGGGAAGTGGGCTCCCACCTACCTCGCTGCCATCTTCTATTTTTAAATTACATTTTATTGATTATGCTATTAGAGTTGTCCCAATTTTTCTCCCTTTCCCCCCTCCACTTAGCTCCCCCACTATGTCAGGCAGTCCTCACACTAGTGTTCATGTCCATGGGTCATGTGTAGGTTCTTCAGCTACTCCATTTTCTGTACTGTACTTTATATCTCCATGGCTATTCTGTAACTACCTGTTTGTACTTCTTAATCCCCACACCTCTCATCCATTTCCTCACACTGCCCTCCCATCTGGAAACCTTCAAAACACTCTCCATATCCATGATTCTCTATTCTAATTTGCTTAGTTTGTTTTTCTAGATTGAATTGTTGATAGATATGTATTCGTTACCACCTTATTGGTCATGGTATTATAAGTCCCTTTACAATATCATGTAATAATGGTTTGGTGATGAACTCCTTTAGTATTATCTGGCAAGCTTTTTATCTGCCCTTTGATTCTAAATGATAGCTTTGGTAGGTGGAATATTTTAGCTGTAGGTTCCTGCTTTTCATGACTTTGAATATTTCTTGCCAATCCCTTCTAGCCTGCAAAGTTTCTTTTGAGAAATCAGCTGACAGTCTTATGGAAAACCTGAAGGTAACTAACTGCTTTTCTCTTGATGCTTTTAAGAGTCTCTTTTTATCTTTAACCTTTGGCATTTTAATTATGACGTGTGTTGGAGTGGGACTCTTTCCGTCTATCTTGTTTAGGACTCTCTCTGCTTCCTGGACTTGCATGTCTATTTCCTTCACCAAATTAGGAAAGTTTTCTTTCATTATTTTTTCAAATAGATGTCTCATTTCTTGCTCTTTCTCTTTACCTTCTGGCACCCCTATGATGTGAATGTTGGAACATTTGAAGTTGTCCCAGAGGCTGCTTACACTGTCCTCATTTTTTTTTTAATTCTCATTGTTCTGATGGGTTGTTTTTCACTTCTTTATGTTCCAAATTATTCCTTCCTCCTCTATCACTCAAGCTGGGTACTCGAGGTACGTCCTTCATGTGGGCTGAGTACATCCTCCTCTTGCAGTTGAGCCTTGATTGCTCTTGGCAGATGAGTTGGAGGGATTTATCCTGGCCAGTCAGCTGCAAGGACTGGCTGTGACCACTGACCACCAACCTCCATGGAGTGTCACCCTCCATGGAGGATCAGTTGTACAGGAGCCAGGTGTTGGTGCTCCAACGTGGTCTGTAGCTGTCCACTGGGTGTGTAGGCTCTGGGGTTTCCTGGATGGTGTAAGCCAAGGTCAGCCCCAACCTGTGTTCTGCCTCAGGCCTCTCTGCATGAGCTATAAAGCAATCTGGGATGGCTGCTACTTGTGCTGGGCTTGGAGATTCCCAGGAGAAGCCAAGCTGTGAATCTAGGCTGGCTGCTGCTAGTGCTGGGCCTGGGGCTTCTTAGCAGGAGGTATGTGGGCTGAGGTATGAATGGCTTACTGATGCTGGCTGTTGTTTTGTTAGGATTCAGGCAGTTGTGATGAAGGAGCCAACACCAGCCATTCATATGGAAAAGTCACTGTTAACAGTTCGGTAGGGCCAGTAAACTAGGTAGGACAGGGGGCCTGCAGGGCAGGGCGAACAGTGTTAGTCAGGTTGATGGTCGTCTCAGGTGTGGCCACTGCCTGCTGGCTCTGTGGCTGTGTGGGGAGAGGGTACAGAAAAGGGACAATGGCCTCTGCTTGGGTGAAAGCTGTTCTACAGCTCTTGCCTCGATGCCAGACACTTCAGTTCCTCCCTGTTTGACACTGGTGCCTTTCAAGCTGCTACCCTGGTGCTGGAGCTCAGAGAGGATGAGTCTGAGTAAATCCGTGTCTGGGTTCTTTGAGAGGAACTGTTTGGGACTACTGAAGCTTCTTCCACCGACTGAGTCCCCACTGGTTTTTGCAGCCAGAAGTTATGGGGACTTATCTTCCTGACACTGGAACCCTGGGCTGGGGGGCCTGTGGTGGGCCTGTGACTCCTTGCTCCCAAGATATCCCTCCAAAATTGTTATCCACTATACTTGAATGTGGGACCAGTCTGTTCCACATAGCTGCCTCTTCTACCAGTCTGGATGGATGTGGTTTCTTTGATTTCATAGTTGTCAGACTTCCATTCAACTTGATTTAACAGTTCTGAGTGATGGTTGCTCTGTATTTTAGTTGTGATTTTGATGTGGTTGTGTGAGGAAGTGAGCCATCTTTACCTATGCCACCATCTGGACCAGAAGTCCCCTGCCTCTTTTGTATTCTTTATTTTAGTTATTGTGTTCTTCATTTCTGACTGGATCTTGTTTTGGTTTCTATGTCCCTGTTCATGCTGTTGAAGTTTTCAGTTACATTTTTGTGCATCCTTACAATCATTGATTTGAATTCTGTATCTAGTAGATTTTCTCCATTTCATTTGGGTTTTTTCCTGAAGAGTTCTCTTGTTTTTCCATTTAGGATGTGTTTCTTCTTCTCCCCACTTTGGCTGCCTCTCTGTGTTTGGTTCTATATATTTGCTATGTTTTCCCAGTCTTGATAGAATGGTGTTACCTTCTGTAATAGGTGTTTTGAGGGGCACAGTAGTGTAGTTTCTTTGATTACCCAAGTCAGGTGCTCTAGGAAACTCCTTGTGTGGATTATGTGTGCCCTCCTGTTGTAGTTGAGCCTTGGTTTCTGTTGGCACATTAATGGGTGTTGACCCTCAGGCTGGCTGACTATGAGGATCACCCCCGAACACAGAGTGAGAGCTACTGTGGTGGGTGGACATGGACCCCAGCACAGGTACCTATTGGTATCTCCCTTTGGGTTGTGTAGCTTGTAGAGCTAATTGGCTGGTGCTTGGTAGTCTGAAGACAGACACTGAATGTGTTGGTTTTGTGCTTTTGGGAGGGAATCTGGTGCATGTCAATGTCAGACACTGCCTGTGCCTGGCCTTGGGCTACCTGTTAGAGATTGCAAAGTGAGCCACCACTGGTAGCTGCTTTTGTTGGACATCAGTACATGTGAGAGAGGCCAAGCTCTGAACTGTGGCCAGCTGCCACCAGTACTGAATCTTGAGCAGGTCAGCAAAAGGCTCAAGGTGTTCCGAGATCTGCTGCTGCCAGAGCAGACCCAATTCCTTCCTTAGGTTAAACTACAGCTGTTCTGGAAACATACCTACTGTCACCCATATACACAGTTGTGTAGGTATTTCATTAGCAAAGATGATTTCTTTGGGGGAGGGACGAAGCATTTCAATGTGGTGATTATAGTTATGGCAGGCTACATGGGAGTCCTGAGAGCAAAAAGAAGGAAGTTCCTTGTCAGATGGGAAGATGTGTATGAGAGGTGTTGTTATAACCATGGAGCTATGTTTTAAGTAGAGTTCTTCCTGTAGGGCTTTCTGATGACATAGCATATGAAAGCTCCTCCCATAGGTCCTCCTGATTCCTGTCATAGTCTATTACAAATTTTGACACTAGTGAATCTTTTTGCTTGATTTAAGATCCTCATTCCAAATGTGAGTAATTATATCATACCCTTTGACCTACTGTTTCTATGACTTTAGAAGTATTCTCATTTACTCTTCACGATAGTTCTATGAAGTTGATATAATTATCATCTCTTTTTCCACTGAAAAAACCTGTGACACATGGAGTTTTAGCAACTGTCCAAAATCACACAGAAAGTGGCAAGCGTCAGATTCCAGCCCGTGTCAAATCCAGCAGAGACCTGACTCCAAAGCCAAGCTCCTAACCAGCACCATATACTGCTCTGCTCTCTATCTGGTACAAATACGGGTCTGGAGAGCCAGAGGGAGAGTTTTGGCTCTGCTCTCAGAACCATGGGGGCCAGTGCATCTGAGCCCCGAGTAGCTACAGGGACAGTTACCACTGCGTGCTGCAATAGAACTTCCTGTAATTACAAAGTTTTTGTTAGGTCGGAGTTGCTCAAGAAACCAGACAGATGCAGCGAGCTAGGGAGCAGGGTTTGTTAGCGGGAATAAGAGGGAAAAGTGGAGCCAACCTAGGGAGTCTGGGGAGCCAACCAAAGGAGGTTAAGACTCTCTGGGTTGTTCTTAGGGCAGGGTTTTTAAGCACAAAAAACCCACGAAGGTTAACTGGTTGGGGTGTCAGAGTCTGATTGGCTGGAGCTGGTGGCTGGGTGCTGTTTCTGCTGACCATTGTTCTTGATACATCTTGTCAGGCTCAGGTTAAAGCTGCATCCTGTTATGCCGGATAGGCCGACCCCAGACCCCAATCTTAGCCGGGTATCTGTTTGTCCTGGGTAGGGTCGGTAGGCAGTTTCCCAGGCAGGCAGTTTCCCAGGCAACATTTTCCCATGGTATAGTTTTCCTGCCTGGTGATTTTCCATTCCTCCTAGGCCTGCCTTGGTCTGTCAGTTTTGGAGTCCCCGTTTCCATTGCCCTTACTTGGACTTGAGAAACTGCATCAATCAAGGCATAGTGTTGAGGCAGGATACAAAGAAGTTATGGAAAATCCCAACAAGTGGAATGAGGAAGTAGGAGCATCATAGGCTGATAAGCTCCTAGGTCCCCTGGCCAGAACCCACACCTCCAAGCACGATCAAAGGGAAACCGTTTATGGCAGGAAACCCCTGCAATGGTTGCAGAAGTCAACAACAGGAACTAGCTAAAGCCAGATCATTCCAACATGGAGGAAAAATGACCAGAAACTGACCTCAAAGCTCCTTATACCATCATAACGAAAACTGACACCATAAGTAGAAGGGCACCTAAGGGGGATGAATGCATGACACTTCTGGAAGGGACCATATAAGGGATAATTGGGTCCCTCCCAACCCAAAGATGGAGACTGAATTTGGCACCACAAAGTTCAAAAACCAGAAACCCTAAAATTCTGAGAGCTGACTGACTGGGGTGCAGCTCACTCATCAGATCTACTGAGTCCACTTGGATGCACACTTTGCTTCTTTCACGTCTGTGCCCTGGGAGACTTGTTGCCTGGGGTAATGGGCGGCGCCAGCCAGTCCCAGGCTCAACTTCTGATCTTGTCTCCAGGAACTTGCCTCCTAGCCTTTCTTTTTCTCTACCTAAATAAAACTTGCTTTTGTTCTCACTGTGACTCATTCTTAAAACATTCCCTGGGCAAGTCAGGAGCCTGGAGGTCACCTGACACGCAAAAGGTCCTGGAGTGTGTCAGGGCAGGGCCCAATCTTGGCATGGAGCCAGTCCAGTAACACTGCAGTGGGAGTTCCAGAAATTTTCTAGAGGAGCTCATTTATTCAACATACAGTTTTTGACAGCCCCCTGCATAGAGAGCGGGTAGTGTAGTCTCTACTCTCATAGGGCTCACGTTGCTGGCGGGGGTGGGGGGTGGGGAATAAAATAAACACCTTAATGGAGAAGTGAACAAGATTCTTTCAAATGATAACAAATGAATTATGGGGAACTGATTGAGAGGAGGGTGGAAGAAGCCCTAACTGAGATGCTAGTTGAACAGAGACAAAGATACCAGACAGGACCAGCTGAGAGCAGGTCTGCCTCCCGTGAGCTGGTGGTGGGTGGGTTCTTGACTCGGTGCAGGAAGGATTTCACAACACAAGTCCAAATGACTTTGAGAGTATGTTTATTAAAGCTGGGGACAGTGAAACCAAGAAGGGTTTAGGATAGGAGAAGCAACAGGAGAGCCCTAGGTGGGGCTGCTTTGTCTCTCTACAACTGCTGTAGGAAAGAAATGAGAAATGAGCCAAGGCTAAGCTGCTTTGGCTCACTGAGAAGTCAGAGAAAGGGGGTCCTTGGAGGCAGATTCAGGGGTTAGCCCAGCACAAGCCGCTGCTGCCCATTGCTCCTTTGGTTGCAAGTCTTGTGGGGACCCTTAGAGTTCAGGAGATTCACACCTGAAAGGGAAGAATGGTGTGGGCATGCTCCAGAGAGGCAGAGTGAGTTCTGGGACCTTCATTTGTTGAGGGTTTTTAAAGTCTGGGAGTTTAGGGGAGGTTTTAGTGGAGGATCTCCGTAGAATATCCATCATCTTTATGTTGGTGCACCAAAATGAGATTTATTCCCTTTAACTTCATCTGTCCTTGGAGATGGTTGTCACAAATGGCACTAATTGGATTTCTGGTATCTATCTCCCTGAGTAGAGTGATTTAAACTACTTACCCTCTCCTTGGGGAGAAGTGTAAACCATTTACTCCTAAGTGTCCCTGGTTGAGGAAGATGGGATTTTGCGATTTACTAGATGGCTGTTTTCTCTCTCTCCCAGTTTCCCTGTTCCACTTGTCCTGGCTTACCAGCCTGTGTCAACACGACTGACACGAAGGCACAGCCATTGCAAGGGGCAGAGTGTTTCAAGACCAGAGGAGTTGAAGCACAGGGTTTGAGGAGAGGTGGCAAGAGGGAGGTCAGCCAGCTAAGCAAGGAGGTCATGTCAACCCCTCGGGCCCTGCAGAAGTCTTCTGCCTCTCTGAAGTAGGCTGGGAAGAGAGAATCTTAAGCAAGGAAAGAGACCTCTACTGCTGAAGGATGGACAGCACGCCCTGTGGGTGGGGTAGGTACCTCCTAGGGGCTGGGAGAAAACGGATTCCTAGCAGAACTTCATTGAAGGGGCATATTAAGCATGCTTGCTTCCACAGTACCAACTAACAGAGCAGGGAGCTGTAGAGTCTAGGATGCGCTGACCCCACATCCAGATCCCAGGCCCGCCAGACCCTGCGAATAGGGCGAGGTCCAAATCCTTCCGGCCGCTGGACGGAGAGAGTTAAGACTGCAGGGCAGGGGTGAAGACCAGGGTGTAAAACATGGCTGCGGGTTTCTTCTGAATCACTCACCCCCCTACCATCACACAGTAAGCACTTCAAACTCCTCCACCCCTGTGGGGGAGAAGGGGAGGCCGGGTAGGGTTTAGGTGAGCTCATCCAATTATGCAGAGATCCCCCCCGCCACAATATCTGCAACTTATCTCCTTAACCCCGCCTAGGAGAGCGACCTGTGCCGGGAGGTGGATCTCCCCTCCAATAACTTTAGGGGCTGCGAACTGGCTGGGCTGGACAATCTCCACCACCTCTTTCCGCAGCTCGGCGCTGGGGGTGAACGCTGGGAGCCCTGCTAGGCTGGGGAGACCGGGGTATTTTAATGCGGCGGTGCCCGGGACACAGCAACGGCTGCCAAGGGGATTGTATGGGGACGCGGGAGCCTTTGGAAACCTTCCCTGGGACCCTGGGACCTGGAGTCCCAGCCTGCTTTACAGGTTCGGTGATCTCCGAGCGCCGCGCTGAGAAGGCATCTGGCCCACTGAGCCATGCTCCTGCCCATCAGTTGTTGGAACCTCAGTTTTCTATCTTTGCAACGGGTACATTGATGCGTGCCTGGTTTAAGGATTGTTTATATAAAGCCCTGTACTCATCGTAGGCGCTTCAGAAATAATTTTCGCAAATAGTCCACTGAGAATATGTGCTCGCTAAGATCCTGCTTTTCACCGGGAAGCAAGTTTAGGCCACGTAGGGGCAGGGATTCCTATTTTACGGAGCATCGGGGGAGCGCCACTTAGCCAGAAAGTGTCCATCGATCCTGATAAAGTTGGGGGGGGGTCGCGAACTGGGAGGGGCAGGGTTGTGGCCGGAGGGAAGGAGACCCTGGTATCCCAGAGCCCCACCAAGGTGCTCATTAGGCCTCCGAACTTGACTTTCCCACTGCTGACTACGCAGCTCGCACGAGAACTCGGGCCGTGCGTAAGCCCCGTTTCGGTTTCCTTTTCTCCAGCTTGTCCCACCCCCGCAGCCGCCTTTTCTCCAGCTTGTCCCACCCCCGCAGCCGCCGGAGACTTGCGGAGCGCTCAGTGACGTGGTGGAGTCTGGGGTTCCCATTGGCCGGCGAAGATCGGCAGGGGCCAATC